>NW_006922259.1:218907-226876 GCF_000298275.1 Orycteropus afer afer | reverse complement strand
TTAATTTTTCCACCCCTGCTCTGGTAGCATAGTGCCTAAGGCACTTGACTGCTAACCAGAAGGCTGGCAGTTCAAACCCACCAGCCATTCCTCGGAAGGAAGGTTGGGCAATCTACTTCCATAGTAATACCACCTCAGAATCCCAAGGAGTCATTGCTATGAGTCGGGTCTGACTTGACGGCACATAACAACAACAGATCTTTTTGATTACCATTTGCTTGATAAATCTTTTTCCAACCTTTGATTTTAAGTCTATTTTTGTTTTTGTGTCTAAGGTGAATCTCTTGTAGATAGTATATTGATGAGTATGTTTTTTTTTTTTTTATCCAGTCTGCTTTTCTCCATCTCTTGAGTGATACATTTAATCCATTTACATTCAGTATAATTATCAACAAGTATTAATTTATTGCTGTCATTTTGTCATGTGGTTTTTTCATGGTGTCGCTGATTTCTTTGTTCCATATAATTTTCTGTGCTGAGCTCATTTTTTTATGAAATTTTTTATCATTTCCTTCATTGCTATTGGTTTAGTATTTACTAAATATTTGTGCCTCTTTTCTTTTTTATTTTAGTTCAAAGGTTTATTAATTTTCTTTGAAGTTACACTGAGATTTATTATTTTCTTCCCAAGTTTAGAACAGTCTGTTCTATTTTGCAATTGTCTTGACTTCCTCACCACTTGGAATTTCTATACCTGCATTATTTATTCCCTTGTTTTAGTTTATAGTTATCCTCATTTACCAATTGAAGTCTCTGGTTCCCTGCTTACAGTCTTATAAGTTTATTTTACTTTGAATACTTCTATAATTGGGTTGGTTTCTGGGTTTGGCATCATGTGTGTTAACCATAGATTGTTGTCTGCTGTTGTTGGTTCTCTGTCCTAAGGACTCCCTTTAGCAGTTCTAGTAAAGTTGGTCTGTTGTTGTTGTTATGTGCCGTTGAGTCAGACCCGACTCATAGTAACCCCTCCTTGGGTTTCTGAGGCAGTATCACTACAGAAGTAGATTGCCACATCTTCCTTCTGAGGAGTGGCTGGTGGGTTTGAACCACCAGCCTTCTGGTTAGCAGTCAGATGCCTTAGGCATAGTTTTAACAAATACCCTTAATTTCTGTTTATCTTGAAATGTCCTAATTTCACCATCATATTTGAAAGACAGTTTTTCTGGTTATGTAATTTTAGGTTGGCATTTTTTTTTTCTTTTAGTGTTTTATATTTAGGCTATAAAATTTTAAGTCACCACTTACAATGTTTGAATTACTTAAGTGTTTTGTCTTGTAATTGAAGATTTCCTCTAGAATGTCAGTTACTGGGTGGAAATTCATTTACTCTTTGGATACTTTTGTTAAAAAATATTCTTTATTTTGAGTGTCAATTCTATCCTTCTATAATTATGTCTATACGTATCAGTATATGAACTTATGTCCTATTTGACCCTATTACCCACAAGAAGACACTAGTCATGTTCTGAGAAATCTTAACATTTCCACATATAAAGGTCATTCAAATAATAAATGTGATTTAATGCTTAGATTTCTTCCTTTTTATTCCATGGCACAACTATTCAAGAGCATGCCACAATAGACACTGGGAATTTATTATGTAATGTAAAAACACCAAAGTAATTTTCCAAATGTGTTAAGCTGGGTTCTTTAGAGAAACAAAACCAGTAAAGCTTATATGTTGTTGTTGTTGTTATGTGTTGTCAAGTCGGACTTGATTCATAGTGACCCCTCCTTGGGTTTCCGAGGCAGTATAACTACAGAAGTAGATTGCCCCACTTTCCTTCCGAGGAGTGGCTGTTGGGTTTGAGCCACCAGACTTCTGGTTAGCACTCAAGTGCCTTAGGCACTATCCTACCAAAGCTCCTAAAGCTTAGAGAGAGAGAGAGAGAGAAAATTATCTTAGGAAAATGACTCACACAGTTATAGAAGCTGACAAGTCCCAAGTTCCTGGATCAAATGTCAAACTGGATCCTTTTCCCAATTCACACAACTGCGGGGGCTGGTGAGTTCAAAGTTGGCAGGATGTATACCAGCTGTTGACTTCAGGGGATGACAAATCCAAGATCACCAGGCAGAATGGTAGATTGTTCACTCACAGACAGTTGTAGGCAGCACAACAGGATCCAGATCCACAGAAGGTTCTCTCTTTTTTCCAGGATGTCCATATGTACACTGGAAGCAGGCCACAGCCCTAGGGAAACTCACTTTCAAAAGATTGGCTACTCAAACTTATGCATCCAATCTCATCATGGGAAAAACCACCTCTCAACTGCTTAAACCACTCAGAATCATGGTCTAGCCAAGTTGATACACAACTCCAACTATCACATCAAATGAGAACAAGTTCTTCATTTTCATCTCCAATTTACAAAAACATACTGGATCCTAAAGATTATTGCTTCCTTTTATATAATCAACGTAAAAAAGTTAAAAACATGCACTAATATGGCTTACTAATGTAAGAGAATTTGTGAGAAGAATACTATATATTTTGGTTTCTAGTCAAAGAGAGTATTTTTGGTTAAAAGGAGAGATGAATGTGAGGAATGAGTCAAGCAATCGCATGGTTAAAATGTATATGTTTCTCAAAGAATCCCATGAGAGAAGCTGCAAAAAATTATCTAAAGACTTTGATGGAGGAAGAAAAAATAAGTATTTACTCTGAAGTACAAATTAATTAAAGTCAAGGGACCACATTCCCATAAGAGAGACTTATTACTGATTTTGATGTTAGGTGTTTGCCTCTGAGTTTTCATCTTAGCACCCTTTTCCATAAACTAGCATTTACTCTCTGTTACTCACTTGAGAGAAAAAAGATTAAAATATAGTAAGTCTTACACAAGCATGATAATAATTCACATAATATACTGGGTGCAAGTCAGAAGATAATTCCATATCAAAGAAGAAGAAACTGGGCATGAAAATATTGTACGGTAATATGTTTGAAGACCAATATCAATATTTTGCTTATTTTCAGTGGAAATCTATACCTAATTTACTCATATTTTACCTTATTTCATATTATCACAGTGTAATACTTAATCAAAAGTTTAGTATATCCCAGAAACATAAATATTGTGTGTAGGAAGTTAGGACAGTCATGGTTTCTAACAGTTATAAATATTCATAAGAGATAAGGTATTTCACTACATAAATTGATCAAGTGTAGAAAGAAATATGTAATAAATGCATTTATTAGTATAATGTTAATGAATTGTTTTAGATGATTATAGAATAAATGGAAATAATTTTAAAATGTTTAAAATGATCACTGATTAAATTTCTCCAAGTAATGGTAGGACTTTGAAAAGTATTTATCTATCAAGTATTGATTATATATCTGTAATATCAAAGGCAACATTCCAGATGACCTCTTAGATGATATAAAAGTGAGTAGAATTTTGATCCTAACTTTAAAGAACTCACAGATAAAATTATAACAAAAAAAATATTGATTTATTATATCATGAGAGAGCTTTAGAAGAAGGGGAAGAAAAATAATTATTTTCATTTATGGTGATTTAATCACTGTGCTATGCAAACAGCTATGCATGTGAGCATTATTATTACCATAATTTTAAAAATGATAGAACTGAGGTTTAGAGAAATTAAGTAATTTTCTCAGGACCACACAGGTAGTGTGTTTCAAGCACAATGAGCTTAACGCTTGAGGCTGTCTTACTTTAATTCTTGATTTTATAATGTACCATCCTACTAAAGTATTAAAGAGAAAAATGTAAACTAATGTATTATACTTGGGTTTAAACAACAGAAATGCAGCGGGTTATTTGCCAACTGATCTAAGAAGAATATACAATGATAAATTTCCATCCCTCACACTTTCACTGGGTTTCCCTAGACTCCCTCAACACTAACATAGACATGAGGAGAGGAAATGACACATCAAGCACAGATTTCATTTTCCTTGGACTGTTTCCAGATGTGGAAAATATTACCTACCTTATTTACATCATTCTGCTGAGCTACATCATTGCTCTCTTTGGAAACACCACCTTGATCCTTCTAATATGGGTGGATTTTCAACTTCATACCCCCATGTACTTGCTCCTCAGCCAACTTTCTGTCATGGACTTAATTCTCACCTCTACCACTGTTCCTAAGATGATCACTGACTTCTGGTTGGACAGGAAAAATATCTCACAGGTCGGCTGTGGATTACAGATGCTGTTTTACCTAACCATAACGGGTTCTGAATGTATTCTCTTGACTCTGATGTCTTATGATCGCTATGTTGCTGTCTGCAACCCACTGAGATATTCAATCATCATGAACCCCAGGGTCTGTCTGTACATGGCTACTTTCTCCTGGCTGGTGGGATTTTTAAATTCTCTTGTCCATACAGTGTACACCATGCATTTATCTCTCTGTGATACCAGAGAGATTCATCACTTCTTCTGTGAGGTCCCAGCTATTTTGAAACTCTCCTGTGAAGACACTTCTGTGTATGAAATGATTTTGTTTGTGATAGGCATAGTATTCATCCTCATCCCGTTTGGACTCATTTTGGCCTCATACAGCCTCATTTTCTTGACTGTCTTCAATATGAAATCTCTGAAGGGGAAGAACAAAACCTTGACTACCTGCTCCTCCCATCTTACAGTGGTGAGTCTCTATTTAGGTTCAGGCATCTTCGTCCTCCTGATACCTCCAACTCTGTACTCAGAAGAGGAAAGCCAGACAGTCTCCTTGTTCTACAACATTTTCACCCCTATGTTAAACCCTATCATTTATAGCCTGAGGAATAAAGAAGTGGTGGGTGCTCTAAGGAAAATTCTAGCAGTGGGTATAAATTCTCAGATAAAAGACACAAGACGTTAGAATTGTAACAGTATATTTTATCCACATTTTTTACAAGCAGGGTTGATGAAAATAATCAATTAGATAAACTACCATTTAAAATCCTAGAAATTGTTGGTCCCAAAATTAGAAAATAAAATGTAACAGATATGTGATACTGTTATTTGCAATATCATGCAAATGTAAGAGTTACAAGCAGATTTGGGTAGCAAATGACAGAACGAGAACACTAATTCTCAAGGATTTCTTCTTTATTTGTATAAGTTATTTTGACATTTTTAGTTTATCTAATTTCTAAATTAATTGAATAGACATCCATTTAGGACACACCGTAATTCAAAATTCCACAATCCATCCAGAATTAATCACTTTTAAATACTGGCATACACACTTCTAATCAATTTGCTGTTTATGTATGTTGGCATAGATATAGCATACATGATACAGATAGATACAGATATAGAAATAGATATACATAGCTGTAGGTATAGATATAGAATGTGTGTATGTATGATTGTGAAGAACAAGCTCATATACCTCCCCTTCTATTTCATTGGAATTATAGTAGAGCCACAAACCTTATAACCAATAAACAATGACAAAAAAGATAACAAAAAGTGCCTCATCAGCTGATCAAAAATTTAGATTGATAAAGCAATTCTTGGTAAACCAAGGAATGAGAAATTTTGTAGAGCCCAGGAAGATGGAGTCAGTTTATCTGCACAGTCTCAGAGAAACTTCAGGGCTCAAAAAATCTGCTATGATGCAAGATATGCCTTAGATAAAACACTCAAAACAGATATATTATTGATGTTTTTCAAGGAACTAAAAATAGTTTCCTACTCCTTTTCTCTCCACAAATATAGAATGCCTTGAAGCCAATCTTTGGCACTCTCTTTGAAGACTCAGAGAGTGATATGCTAAAAATGAATAAAAATACCCACAGAAGATGCACTCTGAATTCTGATTTCCAAGGTTTAAAATCTCATTGCTGACACCATGTCTAATGACTCTAAGCAAATCACACTGGTCACAAGCCCACATTTATGTAGCTCCAGGGGCTCCTTCCATATTTTTATTGTTAATTATGATGCAGCAATAAAGAACAATCAGAAATTGAAACAAACCCAGATGAACAGACAGAAAAAGAAATTCACCAGGAAAAATACAAATTGGAGAAAACAAAAGAATTTGAATATAAAATAAAGTCATATTTAATATGCTCAGAGACATGATGTTATTGAGTTTATGAAAAACACATAAGAGGTGGCCACCAAGAAAAAATAGACAAAGAAGAAATAATTTTTCAGGAAAAAAAAAAGTTAGATTAAAAAAATAGAAACATTTGGAGAGTAACTTCAAGGAATGTTTCAGAGAGTAGAATACTACAACCAACGGTGACATGAAAAAAAAAAGACAATGTCAAGGAAAAGGTACATTCATAAAGAAATCAATCTAGAGGCCAAATATATGGAAAATAGAGCTTTCAGAAAACACACCCAAAAAAAATTACATGGGAAAATATTTAATTATTTTTTTGTTTTGGTAAAGTTTGTGTAACATAAAACTTGCCATCCTAACCATTTTTAAGTACACATTTCAAGGACATTAACTGCATTCAACATGTTGTGTCACCGTCACAACTATTCCAAAACTTTTTTGTTACATCAAAAGATACCCATGCTATACCAAATCAGCAATAACTCCTGATTCTCCTCTCCCACCAGCCCTTGGTAATCTCTATTCTAGCTTCTATCTCTATTAATTTATCTTCGGAAGGAAGATTGGGTAATCTACTTCCGTAGTGATACCGCCTCAGAAACCCAAGGAGGGGTCACTATGAGTCGCGGCCAACTTCATAGAACATAACAACAACAACAACAACATTAATTTATCTATTCTAATATTTCATGTAAGTAGAATAACACAGTTATTTTGTGCAGGATAGTTTCACTTAGCATAATATTGTCAAAGCTCATCCATACTCATTCCAGCATGTACTGGAAAACCACTCATTTTTAAGGTTGAATAATATTCCATTATATACATATTTCACATTTTTCTATCTATTCATCTGTTTAGGAACACTTGGATTTGTCCCACGGTTGGCTATTTTGAATTACACTGCTATGAATATTGGTGTACAAGGATTATTTGGAGTATCTGTTTTCAATTATTTTGAGTGTATGGTTAGAAATAGAATTGTAGGATGCAATGATAGTTCTCAGTTTAATTCTTCAGGAGAAACCAAGCTGTTTTCCACAGCAGCTGCACCAGTCTACCATTCTGCCAGCAATGGATGACGGATACAATTTCTTCACATCCTCACTATCACTTATTTTCCATTTTTCTGATGGCCATCTTAAAAGATAAAAAGTTATAGCACATTGTGATTTTGATTTGCTGTTCCCTGATGACTAATGATGTATATGAATAATGATGTATATGTTTATTGACCATTTGCATATGTTTTCTGTAAAATTGTCTATTCAAATCCTTTGCACGTTTTTTCATTGGTTTGTTTTCCTTTTTTAAAATGTTGGTAAATGTGTATGTAACAAAAAAAATTGCAATTGCAACATTCTTCAAATATATAGTCCAATGGCACTATCTTAAGTTTATCAGGTTGTTCTCCAATCATATTTATCTGTTCTCAAATTTTTCTATCACCTTTAACAGAACCTCAATATCCACTAAGCACTGACTACTTTCCCACCTCCTCATTGCCCACCACTGTTGTTGTTGTTAGGTGCCATCGACTCACTTTTTACTCATACCAACTCTATGTACCAAAGAATGAAATACTGCCTGGTCCTGCATCATCCTCAGAATTGTTACCATGCTTCAGCCCATCATCGAAGGCATTGTAACCACTAATAAAGTTTGATCCCTATACGCTTATTTATTCTAGATGTTGTTGTTAGGTGCTGTCAAGTCATCTCCAACTCATAGTGACCTTATGTACAGCAGAACAAAATACTCCCCAATCCTGTGCCAGCCTCAGCTATACCTGAGCCCTTCATTACTGCCACTGTGTCAATCCACCTTGAATTGAGGGCCTTTCCCTTTTTCATTGACCCTACATTTTACCAAGCATGATATCTTTCTCCAGAAAATGGTCCCTTCTGACAACATGACCAAAGTAGGT
>NW_006922259.1:212021-217122 GCF_000298275.1 Orycteropus afer afer | reverse complement strand
ATTTTTCTTCATATAGTCCAGCTTCTCGGATTATTTGCTCAGCATATAGATTGAATAAGTGTGGAGAAAGGATACAACCCTGACGCACTCCCTTTTTGATTTTAAACTGTGTAGTGTCCCCTTGTTCTGTTTGAACGACAGCCTCCTGGTAAAGGTACAGATATCTCATGAGCTTGACTATATTTGATATATTCTTTGTGATGATGAATGCCACATCATTCCTCTTCAATTTGTCATTCCTGGCATAGTAGATCATATAATTGTCTGCTTCAAAATGGCCAAAATCAGTCCATTTCATGTCACTAATGCCTAAGATATTGATCTTTATGCCTTCCATTTCATTTTTGACAACTTCCAATTTTCCTAGATTCATATTTTGTATATTCCATGTTCCAATTATTAATAGATGTTTCAGCAATTTTTCTCATTTTGAGTTGTGCTACATCAGCAAACGGAGGTCCTGAAAGCTTTACTCTATCCACATCATTAAGGTTGGCTCTACTCTGAGGAGGCAGCACTTCTCTAGTCTTATTTTGAGTGCTTTCCAACCTGAGGGGCTCATTTTCCAGCACTATATCAGACAATATTTCAGGGCTATTCATAAAGTTTTCCAGTGTTTCACTGGGATATTCATACATTGTTTCATTCCTATTCATAATGTTTTTACTGGCCATTTCATTGAGTCTGTGTTAGCAGCCACCATAGTATGACAAACTGAAAGATAATTTCATCTCCCTTAGCTTTTCCAAACCACTCCACCCACTTCCCAGCCTCCGTTAGCCACCCCAAACCTGCTACCCCACCTCGCTACCTTCCCAACCTCCCTCAGGCCACCCTATTCTAGATACCTTTGCCTTTTTGTTGTTGAGTTTTAAGAGATCTTATATATTTAGATATTAAATTTTTATCAATCAATTATTTCCAAATATATTGCCCATTATAAGTTGTCTTTTCACTTTATTGATAATGTTCTTCGACACACAAAAGTTTTAATTTTTTTGAAGTCCAATTTATCTATTCTTTTTTTACACTTGCTTCAGTGTCACAACTAAGGATCCATTTCTGAAGTCAAGATCATGAAGATTTACCACTATATTTTCTTCTAAGAATTTTATGATTTTAATTAAAATTTAGGTTTTTGCCTCATTTTGAGTTGACTTTTATATATGATGTGAGATAAGATTTCACATTCATTCTTTTTTATGTGTAAAGTTAATTTTCCCCAGATCACTTTTTGAAGCTGTTTTTTCTCCATTGAATCAAATTGATACCTTTGTTGAAAATAATTTGACAGTAATATTAATATATCGATTCTCAATTTTATTTCATTGATCAATCCTTATCAATATGCCACACTGTTTCATCTTTGTAGCAAGTTTTGAAATTAGGAATTTTTAGTTCTCCAACTTTTTTGTTCTTCTTCAAGATTGAAGACTGCCTATGTGAGGCCTCATTGTAATACCATATGAATTTAAGAATTAGTTTTTTTTCATTTCTGCAGAGAAGATTACTGGAATTTTGTAAAACATGTAGGTCACTTTGGGTAGTACTGTCATGTCAATATTAAGTAAATACATAAATACAGAACATCTTTCCATATTTAAGTCCTCCATAATTTCTTTCATCAATGTTTTGTAGTTTTCAGTGTGCAAGAATTTTCTCTCCTTGGCTAAATACATGCCTATTTATTTCACTTTTCTAGATACTATTGAAAAATAATTGTTTCCTGGATGTCTTTTTCCAATTATTTATTGCTGATGGATAGTATCACAAGTGTTTTTTTTGTTGTGTGTGTTGATCTTGTATCTTACATCTTTGCTGAATTCATTAGCTCTAGTATCTTTCTTGATGACTTTTTTGACATATATGTATATCTGACTGTAAAACAGACCATCAACTTCACATGCAAGTTCAAGTTGAAGCTGAAAGCAATTAAAACATGTCCACAATAGCCAAAATATGAGATTGATTATATCCCACCTGAATTTAGAGATCTTCTGAAGAATATATTTGACACACTTAACACCAATGACCAAAGACCAGATGAGTTGTGGGATGACATCAAGATCATCATATAGGAAGAAAGCAAAAGGTCATTAAAAGACAGAAAAGAAAGAAAGGATTAAATGTTAATCAGAAGAAACTCTGAAACTTGCTCTTGAACATAGAGTAACTAATGAAAATGGAAAGAAATGATGAAGTAAAAGCTGAACAGAAGATTTCAAATTACAGCTCAAGAAAACAAAAGTCTTATAAGGAAATGTGCAAACACCTGAACTAGAAAACCAAAATGTAAGAGCAAACCTGTCATTTCTCAAGGAAAAAGTAAATTCAAGCCATGAGTTGCAATATTAAAGGATTGTATGGGCAAAATATTGAAGGATGAGGGTAACATCAAAAGAAGATGGAAGGAATACAGAGTCATTGTACCAAAAAGAATTGGTTGGCATTCAGACATTTCAGGAGATAGGAAAAGATCAAGAACCAATGGTATTGAAAGAAGAAGTGCAAGCGGCACTCAAGGAATTGTTGACAAAAAGGGCCCCAGGAATTAACAAAATACCCATTGAGATGTTTCAACAAGCAGATGCATCACTGGAGGTGCTCATTGTTAATGCCAAGAAATTTGGCAGACAGCTACATGGCTAACAAACTGGAAGAAATTGATATTCATGCCCATTCCAAAGAAAAGTGATCCAATGAGATATGGAAACTGTCAAATATCATTAATATCACACACAAAGAAAATTTCACTGAGGACAATTCAAAAATGGTTGCAGCAGTACATTGACAGGGAACTGCCAGAAATTCAGCCTGGATTCAGAAGAGTACATGGAATGAAACACATCATTGCTGATGTCAGATGCATCTTGGCTAAAATCAGAGAATACCAGAATGATGTTTACCTGTGTTTTATTAATTATGCATAGACAAATTGTCTATAGCATTTTGAAGCATGGGAATTCCAGAACAATTAATTGTGCTCATGAGGAATCTGTATAGACCAAAAGACAGCCATTCAAACAGAACAAGGGGGATACTGCATGGTTTAAAATCACATAAGGTATGTGTCAGGATTGCAGGCTTTCGCCATACTTACTCAATCTGTATGCTAGGCAAATAATCAGAAAACCTGGACTATTTGAAGAGGAACATAGCATCAGGATGAGAAGAAGACTCATTAACAACCTGTGATATGCAGATAACACAGCCATGCTTGCTGAAAGTGAAGAAGTCTTGAAACAGTTACTGATGAAGATCAAACATTACAGTCTTCATTACGGTTCACATCTTAACATAAAGAAAACTAAAACCCCCAAAGCTTCACCAATAAGCAACATCATGATAAATAGAGAAAACATTGAAATTGTCAAGGATTTCATTTTACTTGGATTCACAATCAACACCCATGGAAGCAGCAGTCAAGGAATCAGAAGGCATGTTGCACTATGAAAATCTTCTATTAAAGACCTCTTTAAAGTGCTAAAGGGCAAAGATGTCACTTTGAAAACTCAAGTATGCTTGACCCAAGACATGGTATTTTCATTAGCCTCATGTGCATGTGAAAGCTAGACAATGAATAAGGAAGACTGAAGAAGAGTTGATGCCTTTGAATTTTAGTGTTGGTGAAGAATACTAAAAATACCATAGACTTCTAGAAGAACAAATCTGTCTTGGAAGAAGTACAGTGACAATGCTCCTTAGAAGCAAGAATGGCCAGACTTCATCTCATGTTCTTTGCTCATGTTGTCAGAAGGGACCAGTCACTGGACAAGGATATTATGCTTGGTAAAGTAGAGGGTCAGTGAAAAAAAGGTGAGACCCTCTACAAGATAGATTGACACACTGGCTGCAACACTGGGTCCAAGTATAACAAAAGTTGTGAGGATGGTGCAGGACCAGGCAGTGTTTTGTTCTGATGTAAAGAGGGTCACTGATTTGGAGCCAACTCAATGATACCTAACAATAACATTCTCACAAATCACCACTTATCTGCTAGTTTATCATACTGTAGTAGCTTGTGTGTTGCTGTGATTCTGAAATTTGTGCTACCAGTATTTCCAACACCAGCAGGATCATCCACGGTGGACATATTTCAGCCAAGCTTCCAGACTAATACTTATTAGGAAGAAAGGCCAGAGATTTAGCCCAAAAATCAGCTAGTGAAAGCCTTATTGATCACAACAGAATATTGCCCAATATAGTGCTAGAATATATAGAACTCTCTAAGTTAAAAGAACAGTAACTACAACAATGCAATTGAGCAAACTAAGGGTAGTGAGGATAGTGTATGACTAGGCAACATTTTGTTCTGTTGTACATGGTCACTATAAAGCAGAGCTGAATCACCAGCAACTGACAACAGCAATAATCCTCACCAAAACTTGAAGAAATTGGAAGCCAAGTACTTCACAGAAAAAGATGTCTGAAATTGAAATGTTTTCTGTGTTGTTTGGATATAGATAAAATAGGGGGGGAAAAAAAACTCACTGCCATGGAGTCAACTCAGACTCACAGCAAACTCTATTTGGGCTTCTGAGGTGGTAAATCTTTACGGAAGTAGATTGTCCCATCTTCCTTCCATGGAGTGGCTAGTGGGCTTGAACCACCAACTTCCTGGTTAGCAAATGCCAAAATAGAAAAAGAAAAGGACCTAAAAAGGCAGGGGCAGGAGGACAAACTAGAAAGAAGAAAGAATTTCTCATGTACTCATGTTCAGGAAAAAGAAAGAGATGAGGACCTTGGAATAAATTGAATTTTGAGCTAATGTCCAGTGTAAAGGGAAATATCAGTGTTCCTTTTTCCTGATAACCTGTGCATAACCAGGGAAGTAGGACTGAGAGCAGGAGGGTGCTGATCCCATCTCCACCTCTCAGTGCCCAGTGATCATATTGTGGTCCCCTTATGATCTATCATGAGGGACTGGTTTGCTCACACTCATATCACTCCAGAGACACTGTGAACACAACCCCTAAATGAAAATTTAGCTCACCACCACTCCCATATATTGGAAAATGAAAGTAGGATATAAATGGACTCTGAGCAAGCTGACTCACTCTTTTAGATATTAAAGGGCTAAATAAGGGAGGAAAAAAATAAA
>NW_006922259.1:210999-211921 GCF_000298275.1 Orycteropus afer afer | reverse complement strand
GCCAATACCACAACTCAAAAGCATGAACTCTTCTTCAGTCTTCCTTATTCATTGTCCAACTCTCACATGCATATGAGGCAATTGAAGATACCATGGCTTAGGTTAGGCTCACCTTAGTCTTCAAGTACACATCATTGCTCTTTGGCACTTTAAAGAGGTCTTTTGCAGCAGATTTCCACAATGCAATACATTGTCTGATGTCTTGGCTGCTGCTTCCATTTGTTGTTGATTGTAGAACCAAGTAAATAATAAGTCTATGACAACTTCAATCTTTTCTCCATTTATCGTGAAGCTGCTTATTGGTCCACTTTTGAGTATTTTTGTTTTCTTTATATTGAAGTGTAATCCATACTGCAGACTGTAGTCTTCAGTCTTCATCAGTGATTCAAGTCATCCTCACTTTCAGCAAGCAAAGTTGTGTCGTCTGCGTATTGCAAGTTCTTAATGAGTCATCCTCGAATCCTGATGCCACATCCTTCTTCTCAGATTATTTGCTCAGCATACAGATTGGATAAGTGTGGGGAAATGATACAATCCTGACACACTCCCTTCCTGATTTTAAACCACGCAATGTCCCCTTGTTATGTATATTCCATCTGGCAAAATCCACATGTATAGCCACTGTTTGTGTTGTTGAAAAAAGATATTTGCAATGAGTAAGTCATTGGTCTTGCAAAATTCTATCATGCAATCTCCAGTGTTATTTCTATTACCAAGGTCATATTTTCTAACTACTGTTGATTCTTCTTTGTTTCCAAATTTTACATTCCAATCACCAGTGATAATCACCACCTGTCATTGCGTTTTTGGTCAATTTCAGACTGCAAAAGTGGGTAAAAATCTTCAATTTCCTTTTCTTTGGCTTTGGTGGTTGGTGCATAGATTTGAGTAATAATAGTATTAACTGGTCTTCCTTGTAGGC
>NW_006922259.1:202334-204679 GCF_000298275.1 Orycteropus afer afer | reverse complement strand
TCTTTCTGATGTGCATGGGGTCGCTATGAGTCGGAAACGACTCGACGGCACTTAACAACAACAACAATGGATGATAGCATAGTGCCTACAGCACTTGACTGCTAACCAGAAGGCTGGTGGTTCAAGCCCACCAGCCACTCCTCGGAAGGAAGTTGGACAATCTACTTCCGTAGTGATACAGCCTCGGCAACCCAAGGAGGGGTCGCTATAAGTCAGGGCCGACTCGACGGCACACAACAACAAGAACATGGATGATGGTGAAAAAGCACCTCATATCATGAAGAAAACTGTGATTTTCAACTCTTTTTCCAGAGTTGACTTTCTGCTTCAGGATTTTCATTATTTGAAGTATAGGAACCTATCATTTTTCCTTCAAGAATTTTTTTTTTAAGTTGACCTTTTTATTTTATTTGCTGGATATAAAGCAAACACTGACAGTGTCATGTGGTACAGGCAAGAACTCAGGTGCAAAATGAAGTTGTTGTAAAGATGTGCAGTCTTCAGCACCACACAGAGAGGGGTGCCTCATTGTGGCTGATCTCCAGTAAGATGACATTCTGCCTTTGTTCTCCTATGTTTTTCAGTATACATGGGTATAATCTTGTCTAAAGGTATAAATATTTTGGGCTGGGTACCAAGTGGACTACACTGCTCTCTAGGGGAAGAAGGAGCCCTTACTGCTGAGAGAGGGAAAGCCCCTCCGGGTACTAGCTCTCTACTTACCAGAGTGTCTAGGGTCATTTATCAAACTATTCTATTTGGCATTATACGTAAAACTTTGTTTACAAGCACTTATTCAACATTTGTAAAGCAGTAGCTCTTAGATAAATACTGTGCATAAAAAGACAAATAAGGCATCAAGGGAGAAAGTAAGTCAAGTAAATCATGACATACCAAGTGGTAAGGCTATGATGGATTTAGATACTATTGCTATGGGGACCTAGAGAATGAGTTTGATTATAAGTCAGCAAAGCATTCAGGGAGAGGTAGCATTTGAGGGGCTAGTTAAAGGAGTAGAAGAGTATCCGGAATGGCATACCAAAAGAAGGAATATCAATGCAAGAGAATACCATGCAAGAGACAAAGGCATAATGACCTGCTTAGGGAAGAATCAATAACAGAAAAGCCTAAAGAGGGAGATAGTGATGAGGAAGTTGTCCCAGTGGCTGAATCAAGGTTACAGGGTTTGTATTTTCTCTTCAATGAGATGAAAACTAAATGTGAAGACCATAGGTATAAATATATAATGATTGGGTTTGAATTTTAAAATGATTTTATTATAGTGTGATTATAAATATAGTAAGTTGGAAACAACTAAAGGTAAATGAAGTAACAAACAAAGAATGTGTGAAGAATCACGTAATGGGAAGATGGCTCATCACTGTGAAAACTGAAGCTGCTAAGGAATAAGTTGAAGTTTCATTAAATGCATTCCTAAGATTGATCTGTCTTTCTGTCTATCAACCTGTCATTAAATAGCTCAATTATCTCTTTCAATAAGATTTCTGCTGAACTATTCAATAATAATATATGACTTTTGTGTTAAATTCTTGAACAGAAGACATTGAGAACCACTCCAAAACAATTTCATGTAGATGAATTGATGTAGAACTTAATTGATTGATATCAAAATTAAAAAATTAATTCAAAATTCAATCACATTAGAAGAGTAATGAAAATATGGAACATTAGTGTGTAAAGTAGAGCAGATTCATTATTTTCTCATAGTCAACCCTGATTCCACAGAAATATATTATGCTCATTATTGAAAGGACCTGTAATAGTTAAGGTTATGTGTTAACTTGGCTGGGCCTGGTTGTGAGTGGCTGGGCAGCTGCATGTATGATGAGACTGGCAATCAACTCCACGATGGAATCTGCAGTGAGCAGCTGAGTAGCTGCCTTAGGGATGTGGTCTGCTTTCAGCATACAAAGAGAAGCTTTGTGAAAGATCTAAGCAGCTTTTCCACACCCGTGGACCCTGCAGGTATCCAAATCTTCATTTAGCAGCCTGCCTTGTTTGCTTCCTGCCAATCTTTGGACTGTCTTTGGATTTAAACTAGTGGCCTGCCATGTTGTTTGATAATATTAGGACTGCATCATTTTATTTGTCAGCCTTAGGCTTATTAGCCTCAGCAGCCAACACTGCCTGAGTGAAGAAACACCTCTACCTCCAATGGGCCAGGAGCAAGAAGCAGAGCTAAAGCCCAAGGTCAAGGAGCTTTCACTCAGCCCCTAAAGCAGGCACTTTTGAACTCAGATTTCTAGCCTCCTAAACTATCAAAGGAGCTTTGGTAGCATAGTGCCTAAGGCATTTGACTGCTAACCAGAAGGCTGGTGGTTCAA
>NW_006922259.1:198035-202024 GCF_000298275.1 Orycteropus afer afer | reverse complement strand
GAGTTGGAATTGACTCAATGGCAATGAGTTTGTTTTTGTTTTTGTTTTTGTTTTTTTAACTGTAAAAGAATAAACCCTGTTTATCAAAGCCATCCATTTGTGGCATATCTGTTAGAGCAGCAACAACAATATCTGTTGTTATTTGTCATTGAGTCAGATCCGACTCATAGTGACCCCTACTTGGGTTTCCAAGCCAGTATCACTATGGAAGTAGATTGCCCAGCACTAGAAGTAACCAAAACAGGACTGTTATCTGGGAAAGTATCTCTGGTGGTGTAGTGGTTAAAGGATTTGGGTGCTGAGCAAAAGATCAGTGATTAGAACTCACCAGCTGCTCTCCCAGAGAAAGATGAGGCAGTCTGCTTCAGTAAGATTTACAGCCTTGGAAACCCTATAGACAGTTCTACTTTACCTTGTGGGGTCATTATCAGTCAAGATCAACTCAATAGCAGTAGATTAAAATTATTATCTGAGAAAAAAATCCAAACATAATGAAAACTTCCGTGATTTTAGGCAGGAGAATGGCATGACTCGATTAACATTTTTAAAGCATTACTAGGACTTGCAGAGAATGAATTGTAAGTAATCAGGAGAATAATTTAGGGCAATAATGAGGTTGTACTGACAAGAAATTATGGTGTCATGGATGAAAGAAATAATTATAATGAATATGGAGAGGAGGGTTTGAAATGGAAAAAATAGTCTCATAGTAAAGACAAAGGATTTGTAAATAGGTATTGAAAGACAGAGAGCATTAAGGATTACCCTTAGACAGTGTGACCTAGGCAATTGAGAGGATAAATGGCCCATTTACTAAGATCAGAAATAGTGTTAAGTGGTGCAGGACATGGGTGAATATTGAATGTTTTGTTTTGACCAAGCTAATTTGAACTGCTTATCACTCATTTGGAGGTATATTTACAGTTGTAAATATTTGTCTGTTAACTCAGAGAGGCATCAGGTCTGGAAATACCTATTTGTGAGTTATTGGAATATAAATAGTTAAAGTTTTCAATTTGAGAATATGTATGCACATCATATTGCTAGGGAGAGGGAGATTAAGATAGAGCTCTGATTCCATCAAAATTTGAAAGTTTGTGAAGAGAGATAGGGGTCATCAAGGAGCAGAGAACAAACTGACAGTGAGATAAGAGAAACGCAGGAAAACATACTATCCCAAGAGGAAACAATCAGTAGGGATGGTGCAGCCAACAGGACCAATGCTGCCAAATAATGGAGTAAGATCAGGGCAGGAAGTCTGACTGGAGTGGCTGGAACAACAGATTGCAAGTGAAAGGCTATGTATAATTGTAGAAATTATTTTGAGAAGTCTGTCTGAAAGGTGGCATAGAGAAATGAGGAAATAGAGAGGACCATGAAGCAAGGGAGATCTTTTAAGATATGTGACATAAAAGATTGTTTTCTCACATTGGACATAACTTGGTGGAGAGAAGATAATCCTGCCATAAAGAGATAATATAGAAGTGACCACCTTGAGAAAGTGAGAAAGGATGGTGACTACAATTAAAGGACAGGATGTCCTATGAGTCATTATAACTTTCTACCTCCTACCATAGTAATAATCATTGATTAGGTTTATAGTTTATTGTCTGACTTCCAATGGTAAATAGGTTTTATGAATCTGTAATATTTAAAGAAAAAAAAAAAGCATTAAGGTCTGGGGTGGGATTGCTATGTTTATAAATTGCTTGTTGTTTTATAAAAGAATGAATATGGGGGAAGTGACACGTATTTATAGTCATTATTTTTTTAAAAAAAGTAGAACTTTTAAAGAACTGGCTGAACTGACAGTAAGTGATACAATATAAGAATTAACCTGTTTTGCTAAACATTTTACTATGGCCACTTACTACATTTACATATGATTTGTCAGTGTTTATGAGATATTGGTTTATATTGTCTTGGAAAACTATTACTTGAAGGGAGACAATTAATTTCTTCCAACTGGCTATTAGAAGATTGCTCAAGTTCCACTTAGTTTCACTATTCAATAAATATTTAAGTCACCATCTACAATACTTAAATTACTTCTATTTTAGTTTATGATTAGAGATTTACAGTATGAAGAAAGTCACTTACTCTTAGTAACATTGTTTATAAATATTGTTTTATTTCAAAGGTAAATTCTGTCTTTATATAATTGTTTCTATAATTATCACTATGTGGAGTTCATTATACCTTATTTGACTCTCTTACGAAAGAAAGTTCAAGTCACGTTCTAAGACACTTAACATTCCCACATATAACCAATGGCTTTGTGATTTAACAACCAAATTTCCTCTTTTTATTCCATAACATGACTATCCAAAAGGTGCTTGGGGGGGGGGGAACAGTGCCATGGAGTCAATTCTGACTTATACCGACCCCCATTGGGTTTCCAAGGTGGTAAATCTTTACGGAAGTAGATTGCCCAGTATTGCTTCCATGGAGTGGCTGGGGGGTTTGAACAACCAACCTTCTGGTTAGCAGTCAGATGCCCTTAATAGTCCTTGGTAGGCACTCAAAAATTAATATTTAATGAAAAACAACAAAGTAAAGTTCCAAATTACAACAAGTTTCTCATTTCCATCTCCAATTTGAAATATATTACCTCTGCAAATACACACACATAGACACACGATCAATCCCAGGTATTATTATTGGTCTTCATATTATTAAAATAAGAATTTTAAATGGATGTACTAATATGGCTTAATAATGTACAAGGATTTGTGAGAAGAATAGTATGTATTTTGGTTTCTACTCAAAGAGAAAATATTTGGTTAAAAGAAGAGGGTGAGGAATGAGTTAATAAATCCGAAGGGAAAAATACATACATTTCTCTAAGAATCTCATGAGAGAAACTGGAAAATATTATCAAAAGACTTTGGTGGAGGAGGAAAATATAAGTATTTACTCTGAAATTCAAATTAATTAAAGTCAAGGGACCACAGTCCCATGAAACAGACCCATCAGTTATTTGGCCCTTGGGTGTCTGCATGTGGGTCTTAGCACCTTCTCCCATAATCTAGTATTAAACCTCCGTTATTCAGTTCGAAGAAGAGAGATTAAAATGTATTAAGATATACACAAGCAAGTGTATAATTTGGAAAATATCCAGCATGCAATCCAGAGAATGAGGTCATATCAAAAAAGAAACTGAGCACGAAAATATCATGCTAACATATGGCAACGTGTTCCTGGAGGAGAAACAGTATTTGTTATCATTAGAAACCTATTCCTAATGCACTCATATTTTACCTCATTTCAAATTAACACTGCAATAATTAAATGATTTAGTACATCCTAGAAGCATAATCATTATGTAGGACATCAGAATAGTCACAGTTTATGACAGTGATACATGTTCATCAACCATGAGGAATTTCACTGCAAAAAAATGGTTGAATATTTAATAGATGCATTTAATATAATTTTAACTTCTGAATTTTTTGTATGATTAGAGAATGAATTAAAATAATTTAAAATTTTTAAATAACCATTCATTAAACTTCTCTAAATAATGACAGGGTTTTGAAAGGTATATGTTCTGCAAATATTGATTGAACATCTAAGATGTGTAAGAAAACATGCCAGATGGGCTCTTTGAGAATGCAAAACTGAATAGAATTTTGATCCTGATTTTAAAGAACTCAGAATAAATTGAAACAGAAGAAAAATATGATATGTTCATTATAGGACAGAAAGAGTTTTGGAAGAAAAGAAGGGAAAATTATTTTGACTTATCATGATATCACTGTGCTTTCTTAACAGCTATGAATGTGAGCATAATTATTACCATAACTTTAGAGATGACAGAACTGAGGCTCAGACAAATTAAGTAATTTTCTCTAGACCACATAGCTAGTGAGAGTTTCAAGCACAGTGAGCTTAAAACTTGGTCCTGTGTGACTTGAATCCTTGATTTCTGTAATGCACCATTCCACTTAAGTATTAAGGAAAGGCATCTAGGCTAACACAATATAACT
>NW_006922259.1:195761-196829 GCF_000298275.1 Orycteropus afer afer | reverse complement strand
TTGTCATTCCTGGAACTCTGGTGGCATAGTGCCTAAGGCATTTGACTGCTAACCAGAAGACCAGCAGTACAAACCCACCAGCCACTCCTCAGAAGGAAGGTTGGGCAATCTACTTCCATAGTGATACCTCCTCAGACACCCAAGAAGATGTCACTATGAGTCAGATCTGACTCAATGGCAGTGAGTTTTTTTGTTTGTTTGTTTTTGCCATACTAAATCATATGGTGGTATGATTCAAAATGGCCAGAACCAGTACATTTCATCTCACTAATGCCGAGGATATCAATCTTTATGTGTTCCATTTCATTTTTTGACAACTTCCAATTTTCCTAGATTCATACTTTGTACATTCCATTTTCTGATTATTACTGGATGTTTGCATCTGTTTTTACCAATTTTGAGTCATGCCTCACCAGCCAATGGAGGTCCTGAAAACTTTACTCCATCCATATCATTAAAGTCATCTCTACTCTGAGGAGTCAGCTTTTCCCCAGTCGTATTCTGAGTGCCTTCCAACCTGTTGGGTTCATCTTCTGGTACTACACTGGACCATGTTTCAGGACTATTCATAAAGTTTTCCAGTAATATATCATGCAGTGTTTCACTGCTATTCATAAGGTTTCACTGGCCAATTGTCTGAGAAGTGGATAGCCATTCTTTCTTCTGAGTCTGTCTTAGCCAAGAAGCTCTGCTGAAACCTGTCCACCATGGGTAACCCTGCTGGAATTTTGCAACACCAGAGGCATAGCCTCCAGCCTAACAGCAACATGTAAGCTACCATAGGACAGACAAACTGACTGACAAGTTTGCCTTCTTTAGTTGTTCCTAAGCGCTCAGCACCCTCCTCTCTGGGGCCCAGCCTTAAATAAAGCCAGCCCTGAGGCCAAGCCAAGCAGCCTCAAGCCATGTGCCCTCCCTCCTATTGGGTGGGATAATTCCTTGTGGCCACAGAAGCTAGCAACTGGTCATTCAAAATACAACTTTAGGTGTCTATTCAGGTGGAACAGCAAAGGAATAAGGAGAGTCAGGAACTAGAGGAGGAAATGGAATGCATGTCTAGTTACTTCC
>NW_006922259.1:193768-194836 GCF_000298275.1 Orycteropus afer afer | reverse complement strand
TTTTTTTTTCTGTTGAGATGTAATCCATACTGAAGGCTGTAGTCTTTGATCTTCATCAGTAAGTGCTTAAAGTTCTCTTCCCTTTCAGCAAGCAAAGTTGTGACATCTGTATATTGCAGGTTGTTGATGAGTCTTCCTCCAATCCTGATGCTGTGTCATTCTCTATATAGTCCAGCTCCTTGGATTATATTCTCAGTGTACAGACTGAATAAGTATAGTGAAAGGGTACAATTCTGATGCATAACTTTCCTGATTTTAACCCACTGCCATCAAGTCGGATCCAACTCATAACGACCCCTCCTTGGGTTTCCAAGGAGGTTATCACTACAAAATAGATTGCCCAAACTTCCTTTTGGTTAGTAGTCAAATGCTTTAGGCACTATGCCACCAGACCCCATGCAATAACTACTGTCTCTTGGTCCGTGCACAGTTTCCTCATGAGCACTATTAAGTGTTCTGGAATTCCTGTTCTTCTCAATGTTAACCTTTTGCTTTCTTCATATATGATTATATTGATGTCATACAATAACTGGTCTGGTCTTCAGTCACTGGTGTTCAATGCATCTAATCTAGTTTTTAGATGGTCTCTAAATTCAGGTGGCATATAATCAAGGTTGTATCTTGGCATAATTTGTTACAATCTACACAGTTAAATGTCTTTGCATAGTCAACAAACACAGGTTAATGTCTTTCTGGTATTACTTGCTTTCAGCCAATATCCATCTGACATCAATAATGATATCCCTCATTCCACATACTCTTCTGAATTTGTCTTGAACTTCTGGTACTTCCCTGTCTATGCACTGCTATAACCACTTTTAATTATTTTCAGCATAATTTTACTTGCATCATATTAATGATATTGTTTGATAATTTCCAAATTCTGTTCGATCACCTTTGTTTAGAATGGGCACATATATGTATCTCTTCCAGATGGTTAGCCAGGTAGCTGTCTTCCAAAATTCTTGACATAAATGAAAGAGCACTTCCAGCATTACACTAATTGTTGAAACATCACAATGGGTGTTCCGTGAATTCCTGGAGCTTGGTTTTTCATCAGTTCTTTCA
>NW_006922259.1:191714-193158 GCF_000298275.1 Orycteropus afer afer | reverse complement strand
CTTTCTTTCTTGTCTTTTAATGACCTTTTTCTTTCTCCATGTATGATGAAGTTGATATGAACCAACAACACATCTGGTCTTCAGTCATTGATTCAATGCATTAAATATGCTCTTCAGATGGTCTCTAAATTCAGGTGGAATATATTGAAGGTCATATTTTGCCTCTTGTGGACTCTTTAAAAAATTTTTCAGCTTCAACTTATATTTACATATGAGCAATTGTTGGTCTGTTCCGCATTCAACCCCTGGTCTTGTTTTGACCATTGTGTCTTTCCAAAAATGTAGTCAATTTTATTTCTGTGTATTCCATCTGGCTAGGTCTATGTGTATGGTCCCTCTGTATGGTGTTGAAAAGGCATTTGCAATGACTGTTTCTGGTCTCACCAAATTCTGTCATGTGATTTCTGGCATTGTTTCTATCACCAAGGCCATATTTTCCAACTACTAATGTTTCTTCTTTGTTTCCAACTTTTGCCCTGAAATATTTTTTTTCTTTAAACTTCAAGCCAAAAATATCCTCTGAAGACTTCTTTGAATGAAAAATAGTTTATCTCAATAAGTAAATTATGTCTGCCTTGAGTATGGTGCTCTATTAAAAAAACTATCTATGTGAAATCAAATTGACAACAACAGCTTGAAGGGTTAGATTAGAAGCTTGGGGACAGTGAGTTTACATTAATGGTGCTAGAAAAATTTGTAGGAAAATGCTGAAAAGGTTACACAACTTGAAGAATGGATCCAATATCACTGAGTTGTACATATAGAGATTGTGCACAACTGTGTATATTGTCACCAAAAACAAAAAAAGAAATGAGATGACTACCAAGAATAAATAGCCAAAGAAAAAGAAAGACCTCTCAGAAGAAAATTAAGATTATAAAATACAAAAAGGAGAAAGAGAAAGAGTAGGAGAAGAGGAGAAGAAAAGAAACAATTAGAAGGTACTACCAAGGAAATCTTGTAGAGTAGAACACCAAAACCAAGAGAAATAAAAAAGAAACAGTCTGTGAAGGAAAAGTATGTTCACAGAAAAGTCCACATAACTGACCAAAAATATGAAACACAGACTTTTCAGAAAGTACAACAAAGAAAACAAATTGCAAGATTCATTATTTTATTTTTTATATTGTGGCAAAATATATATATCATAAAATTATAAACATTTTTTATTTACTTATCAGTGATAATGATTTAATTCAATATGTTGTTAACCCATCACAACTATCTATTCCAAAATATTTTTATCACACCAAACAGAATCTTTATGAGCAATCAGCAATAATTCCAGTCCTGCTTTATTTTTAGTATATACCTAGGAGTAGAATTGCTCAGTCATTTATATTTAATTTTTTGAGGAATCTTCAAACTCTTTTCCACAGTGTCTGCATCATTTTACATTTCCACCAGCAATGCACAAAGATCTCAATTTCATCAAGGGCACAAC
>NW_006922259.1:167653-169081 GCF_000298275.1 Orycteropus afer afer | reverse complement strand
TGCACACAACCAAAAAGGAAGAAAGAGCCAAAATCAACAGCATAACCCAAAATATCCAACAATAAGAAAAAGAGCAGCAAAGAAAGCCTACAGTGACCAGAAGAAAAGAAATAATACACATCCAAGCAGAAATAAATGAAACAGAAAATAGAATAGAAAAATATAACAAGACTAGAAGTTGGTTCTTTGAAAAGAATAATAAAATTGACAAACCATTGGTAAAGTGAACAATGTAAAAGAAAGAGAAGATGCAAATAACACAAATAAGAGTGAAAGGGGTGACATCTAAACAGAATCAACTGAAATAACAAGGATAATATCAGGATATTGTGAAGAACTGTACTCCAACAAATTTGAAAGCCTAGGAAAGTTGGATACATTTCTAGAAACACACTACCTACCTTAACTAACACAGATTGAAGTGGAAAACTTGAACAGACCCATAACAAAAGAAGAAAATGAACAGGTTGTAAAAACAAATTGCTAACCAAAAAAAAAGTCCTGGTCCAGATGGTTTCACTGGATAATTCTACCAATCATTCAGAGAAGAGCTGCCACCAATCCTACTCAAACTACTCCAGAACATAGAAAATGATGGAATCCTCCCAAATTCATTTTATGAAACAAGCATAACATTGATACCAAAACCAAAGACACCACTAGAAAGGAAAACTATAGACCAATATCCCTCATGAATACGGATGCAAGAATCTTCAACAAAATCCTAGCCAATGGACTGAGACAACATATCAAAAAAACAATACATCATGACCAAGTGGGCATCATACCAGGTATGCAAGGATGGTTCAACATCAGAAAAACAATCATCGTAACCCACCACATGAGTAAAAGGAAAGAAAAGAATTACATGATCATATCAACAGAGACAGAAAAGACATTTGATAAAATTCAACATCCATTCTTGATTAAAAAAAAAAAAAAAAACCTCTCAGAAAAAATAGGAATAGAAGGGAAAATCCTCAACATAATAAAAGATATATATGCAAAAACAGCAGCCAACATTATTGTCAATGGAGAGAGACTGAAAGCCTCCCTTGAGAACAGGAACAAGACAAGGATGCCCTCTATCTCCACTTCTATTCAACATTCCATTGGAAGTCCTAGCCAAAGCAATAAGGTAAGAAAGGGAAATAAAAGGCATCCAAACTGGTAAAGAAGAAGTCAAACTATCCATATTCGCAGATGATATGATCCTATATAGAGAAAACCCAAGAGACTCAGCAAGAAAACTACTGAAATATTTAGCATAGTAGGAGAATAAAAGATCAACATACAAAAATTAGTTGAATTCCTCTACACCAGCAAAGAGGTCCCTGAAAAGGAAATAAGGAAAGCAATACCATTTACAACAGCTACTAAAAAGGTAAGATACTTGGGAGTAAATCTTACCAGGAACACAAAAAAAAA
>NW_006922259.1:161678-167125 GCF_000298275.1 Orycteropus afer afer | reverse complement strand
CATATATATATATACAGGCTTTGTTGGTTTTTGTGTTTCTCTAGAGAACCCAATCTAACACAGGCATTGTGCCACCAGAGCTCCTAGTAACACAAAAGGCCTATACAAACAAAACTACAAACACTACTTCAAGAAACTATAGAAGATCTACATAAATGGAAGAACATACCATGCTCATGGATAGGAAGACTGAATGTTGTGAAAATGTCAATACCAACTAATGCAATCTATACATGCAATGAAATCCAATCCAGATCCCATCAACATTCTTTAAAGACATGGAAAAACCAACCACTAATTTTATATGAAAAGGATAGCGACCTCAGATAAACAAAACACTAATGGAGAAGAACAACAAACTAGGAGGTCTCACACTCCCAGATCTCAAAACCTGCTACACACCCACAGTTGTCAAAACAGCACATAGATCAGTGGAATAGAAGGGAGAACCCAATCCATCAACCTATGGACAGATGATCTTTGACAAAAGGCCGAAATCCATTCCATGGAGAAGAGATAGTCTCTTTCATAAATGGTGCTGGCAAAACTGGATATCCATTTGCAGACAAATGAAACAAGATCCATACCTCATACTATACACAAAAACTAACTCCAGATGGATCAGAGTTAAATGTGAAACCTAAAACTTTAAAGTTCATGAAAGAAAAAATAGGGGCAAACTTGTTGTTGTTATTATTATGTGCCATCGAGTCATACCTGACTCATAGCAACCCCTCCTTGGGTTTCTGAGGCAGTATCACTACAGAAGTAGATTGCCCAATCTTCCTTCCGAGGAGTGGCTGGTGGGCTTGAACTGCCAGACTTCTGGTTAGCAGTCTAGTGCCTTAGGCACTATGCTATCTGAGCTCCTAGGGGCAAACTTAGGGGCCCTAATTTATGGCATAAATAGACTATCAGGAATAAACCAAGCCATGCAAACAGCAGAAGATTAACTAGATGATTATGACCTTCTAAAATGGAAATGCACCTAATCCAAGCCAAGGTATTTTTTGATCACCATAAAGTCATGTGAAAGTTGGACTATGAATAACGAAAATCAAAGAAAAATTGATGTCTTTGAATTGTGTTGCCAAAGAATACTGAAAATACCATGGACTGCTAGAAAAACTAACAAATCTGTCTGGAAGAAGTGCAGCCAGAATGCTTCTTAGGAGGGAGAATGGCCAGACTTCTTCTCATTACTTTGGTCATGTTGTTAGAACGCACCATTCCCTGGAGAAGAATATCATGCTTGGTAAAGTGAAAGGTCAGAGAAAAAGAGGAAGATTCTCCATGACATGGATTGACACAGTGGCTGCAAAGATGGGCTCAAGCATAGCAAAGATTGTGAGGATGGTGCAGGACCAGGCAGTGTTTCCTTCTGTTGTGCATAAGGTCGCTATGAGTTGGAATCGACTTAATGGCACCTAACAACAACATACCCAATTATGTTTTTATTTCTAGCATTATTTACTCTGATTTCTGCTTCACATTTTCACTGTTTTCAAATTTTGCTATGATTATGAAATGCAGCTTAGGCAATATGTACTTTGGAATTGAACAAGATTTTCTATGTGATTATCTCCATTAGGATCTTTTCATATTAAGCCAAAGAAACTGTAATTAAAAATAGCTTATCACAGACATTTATTGACTCATAAAAACAGAAATCCCAAGAAGACAGGACTCACGTTTATTCTATCCAGTTGGTATGACTCAATATCTGTATAGCTCCTTTGGCATTCTATTTTTAAAAGAAAAAAATTTTTTTAAGAAGACACACACATCTCTACCAATGCAAAGATGACAGTTCAAGTTTTCCTGGTAGCAAGCCAGTCAGATTTAAAAAAAAAAAGGAAAGAAAGAACCAAGATAATCCCTTTATTGTGATGTCCCACAGAGGGCTCCCTTCCATTTTATTGGAATTCTAAAATGTCCATGCTCATGATTTCTCCTAGTTTCTGCTTCTTGAAATTTTTATCCAGGGACACATTATCATCACTAGAGTAAATGTCTTATCTCTGTCTTCCAGTTTATGATATTGGTCTGTAAAGTCCTGTGTCCCTTATTTTTCTTAAGTGCATTGTTGGTACTAAGAATTAAACTATAAGTGCAACATAGCAAAAGCCCATCACCTGATTACGTGTAGCAGGATTAGCCAATCCTCATTCCTACTACACTTGCTTCTGGCAAGTGTAGTACTTTTGTTGCTCCATAGTCCAAGGCACAAAAGCCTGATTTCCCTCCTAATTCTGGAAATCACAAACAGAAGTCAGAAAGAAAGTATTTCATGTATATTTTTTAATAAGGAAATCCTAAAATTTACGTGTCTATGGGTAATCTACTTCCATAGTGATACTGCCTCGGAAACCCAAGGAGGGTCTCTATGAATCCGGTCCAACTCAACGGCACATAACAACAACAACAACATGACTTTTAATATTCTAGATTTCAGAAAGTGGGTAGATCCCTAAGCTCAAATGACAGAAATCAAGCTTAAGTTGCAAAGAAACAATTTGCTTAGATAGGAAAAGTCTGAGAGATAAGTCTAAGTGACTGGGGCCATGTCTAATTAAAACCCTCTATCTGATGTTGGGAGCTCTGGTAGCATAGTGGCTAAGACACTTGCCTGCTAACCAGATGGCTGGCGGTTCAAACCCACCAGCCACTCCTCGGAAGGAAGGTTGGGCAATCCTACTTCCGTAGTGATACTGCCTCGGAAACCCAAGGAGGGGTCGCTATGAGTCGGGGCCGACTCGACGGCACATAACAACAACAACAACATCTGATGTGTTGGCCTGTCCAGAAGTGCCACACAGGAGTTTCTTCAAATGGCACCCTGGGAAGAAGCCAGGCACAACATGGTAGAAAGATGACAGGAATGACTCACAGGTCTCAAAAGACAAGAAGGAGAAAATGTGTCAGTAATTCCCACCATCCTTTTCTCCTTGATAAGTCCTATCAGACCTGGACCAGTTCCAGGGAACTCATGAGAGTACTGTGATGGGGTGTGTGTATGAATTCATTAATGAATGTGGTGATCACAGCTAGGTAGAGAAACCACAGT
The DNA here is from genome assembly GCF_000298275.1 of Orycteropus afer afer. Lineage (NCBI taxonomy): Eukaryota > Metazoa > Chordata > Mammalia > Tubulidentata > Orycteropodidae > Orycteropus > Orycteropus afer. The sequence goes on along the minus strand of NW_006922259.1, from coordinate 164,058 downwards.
CACACACACAGGTACACAACTTGTCATTCACTCATTTCACTTATATCCCCCAGTGTTAAACAGGAGAATGTAAAATTGGGAGTCTGAGCTTTACACCTCCAAGTAGCATGGGCAGCAAGCAAAGATAGGGAGAGAATGGAGAGAAATGAGAACTTTTAAAGGCGGTGGTAAGCTAAAAGTCTGCTGGTTGTAGTTGTAGCATCCTGGATGCTAGGGGCCCAAAGGATGGTGGGGGAGGGGGCGGTCAGCAGGGAAAATCTGTGGGCACAAAATACCTCCTGTACGTCATAGGTTTTCTTGTGGAGTTGAGAGTTGTGTTGAGAACTGGTCCAAACCTCCCAGACACAGAATTCTGGGTTTTAAAACGAGCCTTTGGAACCAAAAGAATTAGTGATTTCCCTGGGAAATCATAAGCTGGACTGGAATCTCATGGCCTACGCCACCAGATTTCCCAGTAATGGCTCTAAACTTTTGATGGCAGTATAGGGCAGGGGAGGACAGGGTGGCCCATGTTGTGGGTCCCCAACTACAGTTTTGGAAATTAATGGTGGGACAAAAGAAGTAAGAAAATTCAGAAAGTAATTCTTCACTCCCAGCTTACCCCAAATGTAAGAAAGATGAGGCACATGGGAAAATGAGGACACCTTTAGAGAAAAGAATGAAGATTCATACATTGAGGTAATCAGTAATGAGACAGAGAGAGAGAGAGAGGAATCCCTGTTGGAGAGTAATTATTGGCATGTGCAGTCCCTCTCTGCCCATCCCTGTGCAGCAATCAGATTAGTCTGACAATGAGGTAGACGGGAGGGCAGTGAGCCACATCACCTAGCACACAACCTACTTATCACACGGGGCAGGTCATGGAAGTACCTACCACCAAAGATGGTCTGGATCAGTGGTCACCAACTATGGCAAGTGAGCCGAATCTGACCTATGCTTTTGGCTCTTTGTGGAAGCTTCTTGGAGCCCGCTCTGTTCTCAAGGTGATGAGTAGATGGCCCTTCAAATAATTCCCTGGCTTGCATCCTTGTCCCCTATCCTCCAGCAAACTTGTCTCCATACAACACAAATATTATAAAATATAAGCATTATAAACAAATATTTTAAAGAGCACAAATATTTTCAAACATAAGTCAGATCGTGTCACTTTTCTCTGAAGCTGAGGGAGAGGTGAAATCCTGACAAAATTGGGATTAGTTTAGGAGGGAAGAAGAGAATAATGGATGGTGGGTAAGAAAACAACACAGTTACTATAGTCATCCTTGTAGTGTATCAAATTCATAGGTAGTTTAACAATAATAAAGTGGATATTTAATAAGAATTTTCAGACATTGAACCTTTTTCAAGGTTCATTGAACCTTGCTTTTGCAAATGTATGGGTAATTTCTGTGAATGATGAAACTGAGTAGCTTGTATTTTTTTTAAGAACACTAGCTTCTTAGTGCTAAATTTACTAAAGGATTCTGGATTACAGAGTGGCAATAGTGATGAAACCTCAATATGTCACATTAGAAAAGCTCTCTTCCTAATCCTTTTCTTATGTGAGTAGTTGGTTGGATATGGGGAAAGTCAGTGGCAGGAATCTGTGCGATATATTGTTACATGTTGGTAAAGTGTTTTCTGAGTCTGGCTGGGCATTAACACTGTCTTAAGGAGGAGACTTGAGGCAACTGAAAACAGATTTCTGTGGTATGTCCAAAAACACCTTCAGAAGGGAGCAAAGTCATTTGACTGGCTATCTGTTTCAAAACAGTGACCCCTCCTTGGGTTTCCGAGGCAGTATCCCTACAGAAGTAGATTGCCCAATCTTTCTTCTGAGGAGTGGCTGGTGGTTTTGAACCACCAGCCTTCTGGTTAATAATCAGATGCCTTAGGCACTATGCCTCCAGAGCTCCCTGACATTTTCTATGCTTGATTTTCAGCTGTCTGTTTTTTGTAATGTTTTATTTTGATATTATTTCAGTCTCACAGATAATTAGAACAAGAAATTAAACTTCTACATTTTGGTTTATGTATATGCATAGACCTATTTTTTTCTGAACCACTTGGAAGTTAACTGGAAACATCACGCTTTTTTTAAAAAAAAAAGGAAAAAACCCACATTGCTTTATGATACCAAATACAATTTTTGGAATCAAGAAACTTAACATTGATACAATACTATTTAATCCATAGTTCATATTCAAGTTCTAATTGTTCCAATAAATTTTAATTTTTTTCATTCCTGATCTCTATATTTCTTTAGCTGTCATGTCTTTTTAGTCTCCTTAAAAAAAAAAAAAAAAGAGGCGGGGCAAGATGGCGGACTAGGCAGAAGGATTGCACAGACCCTCTTCAACAAAGAAAAGGGAAACCAATAAATACAGACACAGAAGATAAT
>NW_006922259.1:146001-153798 GCF_000298275.1 Orycteropus afer afer | reverse complement strand
TATACCAAAAAAAAAAAAAAAAAAAAACTCTAACAGTTTCTCAGGCTTTCTTTGCCTTTCTCAACTTTTGAATTTTGAACAGTATAATTATTTTATAGAATGTTCCTAAATTTGGATTTCTCTGGTTTCTCCATGACTAGATTCAAGCTGGCATTTGTACAACAGATATCACAGAAATGATCTTATATCTTTCTCAGTACAGTATATCAAAAGGCACATAATTTTGGTCTGCCCCACTACTGGCAATGTTAACTGTAATTTGTAACTTAGTTTAGGTGGTGCCCAGCAGGTATATCCACTGTAATGTTATACAGAGTTACTATTTTTGCTTTGGAATTAATAAATACATTTGTAACTGCCTTTCCAACTGTTTATTTGAATTTTTTTAATTGTGATTCATGTAAAAGCAAACAGAGCAAACTGGTTTTATACTCAACAATCCATACACATTCTGTACTGTGACATTTACTGCAGAACCCACACTCCCAACACCATTCTTCCCACTTCCTCCCTGTGCCCACCCCTTCCCTTCCTTCTTCTTTCCCATCATCCCCTCCTACCTTCCTAGGTCTATCCCTGGACAAATGCTGTCCTCTTGATCTTATAGGCTTGATTGTTCTAGTGAGTGCATACCTTCATGATATTAGTGTTCACCTTATAGGCCTATCGTTTGGCTGCCAGTTGAGTCACAGGGGTTAAGTTCAGTTTCTAGTTTGTAGAGTCTCATTATCCATAATATATTGACTGATTTGTTTCAAGTCTAGAATGTACAAACAGTATGTCAGTAATGCTAACCCATACCACTGCAAAGAGTAAACCCACTAAATGGTACTTATAATTATTTACTTTCATTTCTTTTTTTACAGAAAATTTATATTAATTGTGTATTATTTATTTAGTGCTGTCTAACACATCATCCCAAAACTTAATGGCTTAAAACACTCACAATCATTTATTATCTCTGTTAGCAGATACCTGAAATGAGAGGCATTGGCGTCAAACTCAAAGTAACAGGTAAATCTGCTCTGTCCCAGAGGGAATGAGGGGAGGTGAGGAAACTGGCTGTTCTCAAGAAAGAATGCTTTTGTGCAAACTGCCCCTTCTTTGAAAGATAAACCCAACCCAACCATTTTCACACAATGCTTGGGCAGGCTGGCTCCAGGATGTCTGCAGACTAACTGATACTACTAATGATTACTGTTTCCCTACACTTCTTCTATATAAAAAACCCTCCTCCTTCTCTGTACTTCAGATCATTTAGCACTTTCACTTCATGCTCCCTGATTGCAGCTGTAGTACTCTTCCTTAAAACTCTCTGTTGTAATCCTAATGGAGTAAGGATTTTGTTCTTTGGCATCCCTCAAAATTTCTGTAGCTCCGGAATTCTGGGTCTTTGTTGAGTGGTTGTGGGTCAGGATCTCTCAGGAAGTTGCAGTAAAATGCTGGGTTGACTAGCTGGATAATCCAATTCAAGGTGGCTCATCCACATGACCAACATTCGTCTGTCTGTTTGTTATACTGTGGTGGGGAGTCTACGCAAGGGCATCAATAACAGGAAGCACAGAATACTGGGGACCATATTGGAGGCTGACAAGTAAAATACAGTAATCTTAAGTGTACACTCTGATGTGTTTAAGTCCATGAATACATCCATGATATCCACATCCCTTTCAAAATGCAGAACATTTCCATCACTCCAAGAAATTCAATTCTGTTCCTTCCCAGTCAGTAGCACACCCAAAAGCAACCACTTCTCTGATTTTATTTGCCATATTTTTGCCTGTTTGAAAACTTCATACATATGAAATCCTACAGCATGTATTCTTTTGTGTCCAGTTTCTTTAGATCAGCATATCTCATCACAGAATCATCCATATTGTTGCATGTATCAGTGGTTCATTCTTTTTTAAGGTCAAACAGTACACAATTGTATGAATATATTAAAATTTACTTATGCATTTTCCTGCTGATAGATATTTGTGTTTTTTCCAATTTTCAGCTATTATTAAAAAAAAAAATCTATGAACGTTTTTGACAGTTTTTGTATTCATATGATTTTATTTTTCTAGAGTAAATACAGAGTAGTGGAATCACTGATGAGAGGATAGTTGTATGTTTAACTTTAACAGGAAACTCAAATATTTTCTCAAAGCGACTGAGAAATTTTCTACTCCCACCAATATTGTGTGAGTGCAGACTGCTCTATAAATTCATCTACTTCAATGTTGTGGGGTTTTTTTTTTTTTAATTATTATTAAGTCAGCTACTCTATAGGTGGTCTGTAAGGCTTTATATCTTTTATAAGAGACAGAATAGCATAATGCTTAATGATGTAGACTCTGCGGGCAAAATGTATGAGTTGTGTGTCATAAGCACCTTTTATAGCAATGACTTAAGGAGCCCAGGGGAAGGGGCTAGGTACAATGATAGGCACTGTACAGAAATGTCTTTTTAAGTGTGGGCAAGCTTGACTGTTGATAGAATTCAATTTTACTCAATTCAGTATTATTCTGTATGGTACTGTATCTATTTTGATTTTGGCACAGTGATGGCTATAAAATGATCAGTATTGTTTCTAGTCATGTAGAGACCACAATTTATTGCTGCAACTGAAATAAATCTGGAATAACACATGTTGGGAAATGTATAACAGTGATTTGTTGAGAAAAGTAGCTAACAAGTTTCAGAATCTCAACCACAGATGTAGAAAATATGAGAAAGCTTTGCATTTCTTAATACCAACAGGGAAAAAGGAAGTTTATTAATGGTGGGATGGGTTGTTAGGATGAGTGGTAAAAATTTTCCAATGAGAGGTATCATTCTCAGTTCCCAATAAGGCTGTGTAGGAGATTGGGTGCTCTGTGGCAGTCTTTTATAATTCCTGACTTGCAATGTACTGTTTGTGTAATTGCTATATGCTATCGTGGTCCACGTGGTTGACCTCTGTGGGAATGTATCTTAATCTTTTCTAGTGATGGACTCAAGTCATGTTGCTGATACCTACAAGATAGTAAGGCCATTACTGTTTCTCTCATTGAGAGGTCCAGGGTAGAAATATGGCTGCAAGCTCTCAGTGGGTGTAAACTTGAAGCTATAGAGAAATGGGAGATTAGCAAATTCTGTCGCATTGTAGAAAGTTATCAACTCCCTTTCATAATCCAGAAAAATTCCCACAATCAACATGGGTTCTTTGACATCAAGAGTGTAACGGGGAGTGGAAAGGACCTGGTACACATCATTCTTCAGGCAAAGTGTCCAGAAACCATTGTCAGGGCTAGCAGAGATAAACTGTCCCTTCTTAATAACTGAGGTTGAACACAGTCCTATTGTCCATCTATTTTTCCCCTCTACTCTGACCTCCCAATAATGATTACCACCACAAAAGGTGTTCTTGCCTAACACAGCTGGCATAGTATCAAATCGCTCAGGATTGTCGGGTAAGTCCTTCTTTGCTTCCACAGATGTTACAGATTTTCCATCATCCGACACCTCAAGATAAGGGTGAGCAGTGTCTCTATCCAGTATTATATCTTCTGCAGAAGAAGAAATAGATTGATTTATTGCAGGACTGAAAAAAAGACCTTTCATACTCCAAGGAAGACATCCAAGCAGGAGAAGGAAACAAAGCAGATCCTTTAAATACATAGAGAGTGGGAAATAAAATAAACTTCTGTACACCATTGTCCGTAATACCATTCAACCCATAAATCTGAAGGTCTTTTCTTGGGAGAAATACCTCCAAATATTTCAGCACTGAAACTGATTTGTGAAATAATTGCTGTCAAATATCTATAACAATAGTCTGAATCTCAGAATGCTTTCTAAATAATTGCACTAGGAATAGCATGCCGAGTATGTTAGTATGGATAGAGTGAAAAGTATGACAGAGTGATGTCCATGAAGCACCCCTACTTGCAAAGCATGGAGGCAGAAGCAGCTCCAGTGTGTTCAAAGAGCAAGGAAGTGGCAGGTGCAGCTGGAGGAGAGGAAGAAAGAGGAGAGTGGAAGGAGATGTGATTAGAAATGTAACTGAAGGTAGAGAAGGGTTGCAGGACTGTTTAGGACCATGAAGAACATTTTCAGGATTTGGGCTTTTTTTTTTTTCTGAATAAGAAACAGATAAATGAGAGGATAAAAATTGGAGAAAATAAGGATTCACAACTATTTAATGCAGTTTTGCTGTAAACAAAGGAGAAATATGATAGTAGCTGCATAGGGAAATTAGATCAAGTGAGCTTGTGGTTCTTTCCATTTTTTATTATATAAGAAAAATAATGATACATTTCTATGCCAATGGCAATGATCTGATAGAGATGAATGAATTCACGTTTCAAGAGAAGAGGAGAAAGAACAGAAACCAAATAAATTCTCTACCTTATAATATTTTTGGCTTTGGAGAATCTTTGTGGTTGTGGTATTGGTGTGATAAGAGTGATGACACATTGACCCATGTCACTTTAGTTTTGTGTATTTCATGATACATAAATTATATTTCAATAAAATATATTTTAAAAACAAGAAAGAGAGATGACCTATTTCTCATTAACCTACATTCTGAATTTTAGTATAAGATGACCCCATTGTTAATAAGAAGACCTGATATGCAAAGCTTTGCATAGCTTATGCATTCTTTTAAAGTAGTATTTTTTAAAAAATGAAAGAATGTAATGTCTTTCAAATAGTAACTTAGTTCTTATTTAATATTAGGTGCATATACATAGAATCAAATGATTTTATGAGTACAAAATATTATATGGATCATTTGAGCAACATGTTTTTCTTTTACAAGAAAAATTCGGAGTGGTTAAATGGCAATCATGAAGTAATTCCTTACCACACATTGGTCACTTTCTATTTACCTGCAAATCTTTGAGCTCTCTTCAGACCTACAATTAGATAGAGACGTTCAAGGTTAGGCAAAGCACCGGGCAGGGCAGAGACTGCAATAAATAATGGCATATGCTACATCAATGGTGAAAATCTTGGCTTTACTTACTCTCTCCTCCCAAGAGTTTTCTTTCCTCTGCAACCAATAGCAGAAAGAAATAAGTGTTCTGAGCAGACACAAAGTGCATTTTCAATTTTGCGTAAGAAAGAAACATAGAACTTACCAAGTTCTTTACTGATTTTGTCTAAAAATAAAATAAAGAGGGGAAATATTAATTCCAAAAAATGTGATGATAGGCTTTGGGCCTATATAACTTGGAGAGATAAGTGAACATTTAAGTCAGATTGCTGGAATTGACTGACCTCCAACTCATCATCCACATCCACATGGGACATCACCTATCTTGTTAGAACGAAACTGCTCTTTAAGGTTTCCACAAGCAAGCAATTATTTTATTACTTATCAATTGTTACTTCATCAGTTCAGTTTCTTTTCAGAACATCCCTGAAATAACTGAAAAAATTCCTATTAACTGAGTAAATAGTTATTGAGGGTCTATTTCTGCCATGGTTCATTTTCTGTACTAGGGACACTGCTGAGTAAGATGTAAGCTGTCCACCCACAAAGGGGCATCATCAAGAAGTCTGTTGATTATAACCCCCTACTAGGACCAGAGTGCTTTAGGAGAACAGAGAACAAGTGTGCAGGCATTCCTGCATATTTTGACAATGATTTCTTTCTATCATTTTGCTTAAATAATTTTAATTGCAAAAGAAATATGTGATCATTTCAGAAATTAAAAAGAAAGGACATAGAAAAAGCAACAATTGCATCAAGTTTCCATTACCCAGATAGAACCACGATTAAAATATCTTGTCATACGTACATCAAGAATATTTGTACTCTCACAATGCAAAAATCAAATGTATATGCCCATTATCATTTGTAAACAAAAAGGATCATGTAATACATACCACTTCATAATCTGCCCCATTCATTTGTAAGTTTGTTTTTAATATTTTTACATGAAAACATTCTCCTATAATTGAATGGCTGAAAGGTATTTCCTCTTACAAATAAAACATAATAAATTAGTCCTTTCTTTATAGACATTTAAGTATTGATTTTTTCTTATCTTGAAAAATAGCAAAAGTTAAAAAATGATCACCTATATTTCTCATCTATGATATGAATGGAGGAGATAAAGAGGCAAAAGCCATAGAGAATAATGAACATATGAAGTAATCGATACACAAAGTACAAATGCAGTTTGTGACTATAAAGACCAAAGACAAAGCAATAAGTAAAACCAGAGAATGATATTTACAACTCTTTTTCATGTGATGATGATGATTCAATAACATTTCCTTTCAGGAATTTTTTCCTATGTCTAATTTAAATTGGTTAAACTATAATTTATTTATTCTAAGTATAACTTCTTTTAAGAAGAGAACTGTTGGTTTGCATTATTTATAAAATACCTTCAAGCTTAGTGTTACTCAAAACAAGAATTAATTCTGTATTAGGGGAGGGAAATGAATTGAGTAGAATTATTGGAAATATAAGTAAATCAGTATGGAATGGCTTTCAGATAGGGATAAATCTGAAGTCAACGCTAAATTCAATGTGAGTAGTTCCTGTCATATATGTTATTTGGAATACTTTTGCATATAGTTAAGAACTTATCATATGAGAAAAGATTATGTTGGACATAAAAGCTGAGTCTAAGTATGATTCCAAAGTCAATTGAAGCAGAGGTGATTTTAAAAACAGCACTGTGTATGCTTCCTGGGCCAAATCTACAGAATTTTATTTGATGTCTTGTGTGAAGGAGGCTGTATAAGGAACCCATGTTGATGTTGTTGTCCTTTGTTTGGTTGAAATTTTTAACACAAAAGTATCCTGAGACTTTGGAAGCACAGAAGAGCATAGATTTCAGAAAGTTGAGAAAGTGTCAAAGCCTCATACAATATAACAAAATAATATTATTGATGTATGTTAAAAGACAAAACACTCAAGAACTCAAGGAAAATGGAAGTGAAAGTTAATCAAAATTCTGGTGTTGATTTCTAAACTTAGAATAAATAGTAGAATAAACCATAAAAGAATATCCAAATGTTTTATGTGACCTTTAAAAATTATGTATACTTAATGAGTCAGCACTTGAGATGGGGGAAGTTCCAATAAATATTCCTAAGCATGACTATCTTAAAAATGCAATGTTTGTACAAACTGAGCCAATCAATATAATTAGAGCAGATGACTAAGCATTTATGAGGAGACCTGGCACTGAGCACCATGCTAGAGGATGAAAACCAAACCCTCTGCCAGGGAGTCATTTCCAACTCAAAGGACCCCTATAGCACAGAGTAGAACTGCCCCCATAGAGTTCCCAAGGCTGTATATCTTTACAAAAGCAAAAAGAAGCTTCATATTTCTCCCACAGAGCAGCTGGTGGCTCGAACTGCTGACCTTTAGGTTAGCAGCCAAGTGTTTTAACTACTATACTATCAGGATTCTTCCTGCTAAAGGATATAGAAAAAAAAACAAAAAAATAAATGAAAGACTTTCTCTTTCCTCAAAGGAACAGGAATCATAACTGTATTGTACATGTCATTTCCTCAGTGCCTAGCAGAGTCCCAGGCAGATTGTAGCTGCTCAATAAATTAATGTTGAACGAATAAATGAATTGTATCCTTTAGAATAAAAGTGTAGGAGTCCTTTTTTCGTAGATCTTGTTATCTATTACATTGACTTAAATCAGTGAGTTGCAAGAACTATATACATGGACTCAAAGTAATCAATATTAACAGGAAAAACTAATGTGTGTGTGCAAAGTTTTACTTTAAATATATATATATATACTTTAAATATATAAATATAAATATATACATAAACGTACATATATA
>NW_006922259.1:142976-145901 GCF_000298275.1 Orycteropus afer afer | reverse complement strand
GAAGTCAGCTCAAGCTAATACATTTAGTTAATAAAAAGAATGTAATAAGAAAACAAATAGTTGATTGAATTGAAGATTTTGGATAAATGAAGGAATTTTAGATTAGATGATTTTGATAAATTTTCCAAATAATTAGCCCATTTTGTCAATTTTTTTCTAGCCAATCAATCCACCGTATTATATGTTACTATTCTTTGCTCTTTGGAGCCAAATATGTCCACTTTAAGAAAAAGAGTATTTCCATGTAAAAATCAGTCCTTTTGTTAGATTTTTTCCCCCACTTCAATTGTCCAAATTGATCATGTCAACCATGTTGAGAGACAGTAATACTGTTCATTAATTTAGGGGTATGTGAGTGGTGCAGTTAAGACATGCAGCTGCTAATCAAAATATTGTAGATTCGAGTCCATTCAAAGGCACCTGGAAAGACAGGCCTGGTAATCTACTTCCAAAAATTCAGTCATTAAGAACACTGTGGAGTACAGTTCCTCACATAGAGTCACCATGAGTTGGAATTAACTCCACAGCAACTGGTTACTATCAGTGTTATACAGACTGGCAAGTGATGAGAGCAGTACTTGAATACATTTGTATGCACCTGTTACCACTTCAGCTTTGTTCACCTTTAATTGCTGATCTCATCCCTTTCAGCATTAGACTATATAATTCATATTGGCAGGGAGGTCTCCTTCAACATACTGGAAAGGGGAAAAATAATTAAGTCAATCAATAAAATAATGGAACAAGAAAACTTCACAAGGCTGGCTACAGCACTGGTATTAGGAATTCTGAAGAAAAGAATTTGTCCAAAGAACTTCCTGACCTCGGTGAAACTTGAAGAACAACAAAGCCAAGGCTGTGACTATCCATCCCTGCTTGGAGGAAAGTGACTGAATTAGGGAGCAGAGAAATGGGTTATGTTCTGTGGGGAGTAGAAAGGCAGGTGATCAATAGCTTTCCTTTACAAGGCCTAGGTAGAAACTCTGTAATCTGTCAATATTTTCTTGCTTATGCTCATCCAGAGATGCTCTGATTGCTGATCCAGCTTTCCTGCCCCATTCCAAAGACAGAAGTCACCTTCATTGTGATAACAGAAAAGGATATCCTAATGTACCCCAGGCCTCCAGTTAGCAAGAAATCTCACAGAGCGTTTGATTGTTGCTGAGTTCATTAATAAATAAATACTAGTTTCTGGACCTATACATTTCAGTGCCAAAATACAAAGGAAACAGGTACATGTGTTATTTTCTTCATGAGATAGCTGATCTTAACCAGGCAGCCTCTATTCTCTGACAAATATGCAGAGCCAAGCCTAGGTACATGGACTTTTTCTTCCTCTTCAAATTTTTATCTGCCTAGTTTTAAATATTAAAGATTCTCTATGGCCCATTCCCAATTTACTTTTTTACTATTATCCTCTAATTTCTCCACAAATTATGTCAATTGCTCACTTTTTCCCCCTACTAACCTTTGGCTTTTCTTGTAAGCTTGAGGAAAGCTGACGTGATCGTAAATAAAATAAGCACTAAAACCAGGAACACAGCCAGCCCCACAATCCAGGGATTGTTCCTAGGAAACAGAGCATCTGAAAAACAAGGATTGTCTCACTTGAGATTCAGCTTGATGCCAGGTGACTTGCCTGATCAGAATAAATGCCCAGGTGTTTGCTACCAGGATATATTATTAGAATGATAGAGATTCTTAGCCTCATAGCCCTTCCTGAAATTCTAAGGAATCTAGAATCCTGAAAGAATTCTGTTTATGCTTATTCTCAATGAGCAGAGACTCAGAGGCTGATTTAAAATATTTAAACTTGCTGAAAATATGAATATAATGCAACCCACCATCCAAATTTAACAAATGTTACTTTATCATTATATTTGCAACACATAATTCTTTTTTAATAAATAAAATAAAGGTTTTCCATCCATCTATCCATTTTTCCTCCCTCCCTCTAAATGTTCTCTTACTTCAAGTTGCCCTGTGTGTTTTCTATCCATCTACTTTTTATATATACAGGCATATAAGCCTAATAATATAAAGATGAGAGAGAAGTATGTGAAGTGCCTCTAAAATTAAATGAGGGATTTGTATGGTTTGGGATGATAAGCCAAACAGATCTTATGACCCAGGACCCAGAGACATAATTCTAGGTCAACGCAAAGATCCTTCTGTGATGTCCAGACATTACCAATTTAAGTAGTATTGGCTATGGTGCCAATATTTTTCTATTTAATAATGTTTGTTCCGAAAGGCCATCAAGGACACTCTCACTCAAAATTTCAAAACCATACTTGTAAATTATTAAGTAATTGTTAATTAATTAATTGCAAAGTAACTGTTTCAAATGATATAGATATGAGAAGCAATCTCTTTTTTCTATTCATCTTCTAGATTCTAATCATCTTCTAGATGGTTTTCAATTATTATTACTTTATTGTATTCTTCTTTCTCAGTTTCAAGTCATTATTCCCTATTAAGTATTCCTTAACTTCTTTCATAAGTTTGCAAGTGTATGTAGGAGGCTTGGTTATTTTCCCCTTTCTTGCTTTTCTTTCTTATGGCTGTAATTTTTAAAAAATCTCTACTTCTCTGGCTTTTGCTCTTCTCTCCTTCATATTTCCAATTTCAAGTTCTCTCTTTCTAATCATCTTAAACAAGTACAAATTTCCAAACTGAAATACATGAGAAATGACATTTTACTTGATAAAACGTCAAAGAGACATTTATTTATTAATCCATTATACAAAAATGTATTGTGGACTCAGTGTTTTGCTAAGTAATGGGGGTATGAAAGAAAGAAGAAATAGTATCCTCAAAGGATTTAGACTCTACCTGAATATATAGTGAATTGTATAATCAATATGCTGGAGGAAAAAGGGGAACTTAACACAGACTAAGGAGCTCTGGTAGCATAGTGGCTAA
>NW_006922259.1:139751-141297 GCF_000298275.1 Orycteropus afer afer | reverse complement strand
GTGTGGAACATTAGTTGACTGTACATGTACACACTTAACTTAAGCCCATTGGTTTATGTATCTATCTACTACTAGTCTGTTTGCTGTACGGTGGTGGTTTCCATGTTACTGTGATGCTGGAAGCTATGCCACTGGTATTTTGAATATGAGCAGGGTCAGCCACTGTGGACAGGTTTCAGCAGAGCTTCCAGACTAAGACAAACTAAAAAGAAGGAGTAAGGGATCTACTTCCTAAAAAACTGTCCAGGGAAAGCCCAATGAATAGCAGTGGAATATGCGATATGGGGCAGGAAAATGCACCCTGCAGGTTAGAAGGCACTCAAAATAAAATTGGGGAAGAGTTGTCTCCTTGTAGTAGTTGTTGTTAGGTGCCATTGAGTCATTTCTGACTCATTGCAACCCTTGCACAGCAGAACGAAACACTGCCCAGTCTTGTGCCAGCCTCATGATTCTTGTTGTACCTAAGCGCATCATTGCAGCCACTCTGTCAATCCATCTTGTTGAGAGCCTTCCCCTTCTTTGTTGACCCTCCACTTTACCAAGCATGATATCTTTCTCTAGGGAATGGTTCCTACCGACAATATGACCAAAGTAGGTGAGACGAAGTCTGGCCATTCTCACCCCCAAGGAGCATTCCAGCTGCACTTCTTCCAGGACAGATGTGTTAGTCTTTTTAGCAGACCATGGTACTCTTAGCATTCTGCCCTAACACCACAACTCTAAAGCATCAACTCTTCTTTGGTCTTCCTTGTTCATTGTCCAGCTCTCACATGTATAACAGGTTGAAAATACCATGGCTTGCGTTAAGCGCACCTTAGTCTTCAAAGAGACATCTTGGCTCTTAATCACTTCAAAGAGGTCTTTTGAAGCAGATTTGCCAAATTCAGTATGTCATCTGATGTCTTGATTGCTGCTTCCACTGAGGTTGATTGTAGAATCAAGTAATACAAAATCCCTGACAACTTCAAACTTTTCTCCATCCACCGTGAAGCTGTTTATTGGACCAGTTGTGAGGATTTTTGTTTTCTTTATATTGAGGTATAGTCCATACAGCAGACTGTAGTCTTTAATCTTCATCAGTAAGTGCTTCAAGTCATCCTCACTTTCAGCAAGCAAGGTTGTGTCATTTGCATATTGCAGGTTGTTAATAAGTGTTCCTCCAATCCTGATGCCACATTCTTCTTCATATAATCTAGTTTCTTGGATTATTTGCTCAGCCTACAAATTGAATAAGTATGGTGAAAGGATGCAACCTTAATGTACTCCCTTCTTGATTTTGAACCATGCAGTGTCCTCTTGTTCTGTTCAAATAACAGCCACCTGCTCTATGTACAGATTCTTCATGAGTACAATCAAGTGTTCTAGAATTTCCATTCTTCCCAGTGTTATCATCATCTCATGTTATGATCCACACAATCAAATGCTTTTGCATAGTCAATAAAACATAAGTAAACATCTTTCTGGTATTCTTTGCTTTCAGCCAAGATCCATCTGACATCAGCAATGATATTCTTCATTCCATGTCCTCTTCTGAATCCAGCTTGCA
>NW_006922259.1:132532-139651 GCF_000298275.1 Orycteropus afer afer | reverse complement strand
GCAATCCTACTTCCGTAGTGATACTGCCTCGGAAACCCAAGGAGGGGTCGCATGAGTCGGGGCCGACTCGACGGCAAATAACAACAACAACAACAACACAGACTAGGTGACTTCCTGGAAAAGGGGATACATGGGTTATATCTTGGGTGACTAATGGGAAACCCGTAGCCACAGGAAAATACAAGGAACATAGCAGATATGGCCTATCTGGGACATCAGAGGATTGGGTTTTTCTAGAGGGATTAGTATGGCCCTGCAGGGAGGGAACAGAGAAGGAAGGGACAAAAGATGAGCCTGGAAAGAACCAAGGCCAAAAGAGAGCCTTGTTGACAGCTGCAATTCTTCCCCTCAGATAATGAAAACAATTAAGGAAAGTTGGAGGAATGCTTTTAGGCAAAACTTTATTTCTTTGAACAATATTCTAGGAAGATGTAGAGTGTAGATTGAGTATCTGAGCTCTTTTTTGCCAGTGATGTGAATTTTACCAGGTAATTGTTAGAACAATCTTATGAAGAGACACTATTATTATATGTATTTTACATGTGGAAATAGGGTAAAGGACAGTCAACTACTTGCCCAAGATCACAAAGCTGGTAGGTGACACTGGCAGGATTCAAACTCAATTTGAAAGATGGGAGAATAAATTCCAAAGTGTAAGAAATGGTTTTCATTGGGCTGTGTCATCATGGGAAAGTTAGAAACAACTTGACAGATACCTCTAAATACTTCATTATATTTTGAATGCTCTTGAACATCCATATATTCCTTTTTAAAAATTAAAATAATGACATTTCTTTGCCACATGGAACACAAAACATGTAATTTTACTAACTGTTCCCATTATGAGTTACAAATGATTGAACAAGAAAATCTTTCTGGTCTATTTGCCATAGGTTGTTACCAACTGAACCTTGAACATCAGGTATAGTTTAGGATGCTGACGTTGAAGGGAACTGACCTGACACAGAAATGTGAGCTTCCTTCTCCACACTGAGGAATGGGTTCCTTATCAAACAAGAGACACTTCCTCTGGAACCCTCATCCACAGTGATAGATGTTTCCACATGAAATAGGCCATTTTCTTTTGCTATCTTTGTCTCAGAGGATGGTGCCAAATGCTTTCTTTGCAGATCTCTCCATTTCACCTCAGGCTCTGGGTACCACCCTGTGGATGTGCAGGTTAGCTTAATTCCCCTGGTTTCACCAAGTTCAATATGAATATGAGGTCCTGTACCTGAGGCTGGGAAAGTGAAAAAGAGGCAAAGAAAGTACACTTAATACACTTATTCAAGAGTTTTATGTCCATTTCACAAGGGCCCATGAACTTGTGATCATTAATTAATTTCTATGACCCTCAACTTGCTTACTTGTGGGGTTAAAAAAAAGATAAACAACTGGCCACATAGGAATTTTAGGATTAGTAAAGTAAACCAGCAATATCAATATTTAACAAAGTGTCCAAATGCCAAGTAAGACCATATCCATTACTTTGTTTGCTTTCTCTCTTTTATGCTGTTTCTCAAGATTTTATCTGATAACCTTGAAGTTGGGTAGCAGAACACTCTATCAATACAATTAATCCCACTGCCGTTGATTCAATTTAAAAGCACACATGAGTTGGTGTTTTTAAAATTTAACTTCAGATTTCACTGAAGTCCCGGGTTCTTCAACAGCTTTTATTACCCACTCCCATGAATGAGTTGAGGCTGTTCTGGACTCAAGATAGAGTGAACTCTTTTCAGGAAGACAATATAGTATGTTGAGGCTGCCTGCGGAGACATTTTCAGCACAAACTGATTACTGACCCTGGACCAAACTTTACGTCTCCAGAAGGGAGAGATGAATTAAAGAAATCCATACCAGAGACCATATACCCTAGATAATCACAGGAATACCTGAGGTATTCTGGTCAGGAGGGTAAGGGACTTTGACTGGCACAGACAAGGACTTGTAATGCTGCACAGTACCCATCACTACACTACATTAGGTATGGGAAACTAGCACAAGTGTATTCACATCAAGAACAACCCAAGGTTCTGAGAAGTCCAATGGGATTCATTCACCTGAACCCATTAAGAATCATTGAACCAATACAGGATATTTTTTCTGGCTTAAAGTGACTGGAGATAACAGATACCAAAATGAGTCTATGCCCACTGTAACACATGGTACAACAAAACACAGCGAAAAGAGTAGCTTACCTGGAAAACATACAAAGTGCAAGCCCTTGAATATAAACAGCATGGAAGTCCTTCTCTGAGAGCAAAATTCTCTCTTGGCAACTTATTATTAAAATATTTATGTGTTGATCCTGCTAGGGACCAGGAGATATCTGCAATTATCCACATAATTTAGAAGTACGTCTTATTTCATAAATTGTGAATCAATCTTATGGACACACCGTGAAAGTTTACATCTGAAAATGTTGCATTTATCTGGGTTATAGAAGCCAAGGCATCTCTGCTGCTCACAAGGGAGCATGAGAAACTTTTTGGATACTAGGGGGACATTTTCAATATTCTTCGCCAACACCACAACTCAAAAGGATCAACTCTTCTTCAGTCTTCCTTACTCATTGTCCAGCTTTCACATGAATATGAGGTGACTGAAAATACCATGGCTTGGGTTAGGCACAAGGAGACTGGGCAATCTACTTCCGCAGTGATACCACCTCAGAAATCCAAGGAGAGGTCACTATGAGTCAGATTCAACTCAATGGCAATGAGTTTTTTTGGGTTTTTTTTCTTGGTTTTGGGTTATGCACACCTTCATCTTCAGAGTGACACCTTTGCTGTTTAACACTTCAAAGAGGTCTTTTGCAGCAGATTTGCCCAGTGCAATATGATGATTTCTTGACTGATGCTTCCATGATATACTGAAAATACCATGGACTGACAGAAGAGCAAACAAATCTGTCCTGGAAGAGGTGCAGCCGGAATGCTCCTTGGAAGCGAGAACAGCCAGACTTCATCTCACCTACTTTGGTCATGTTGTCAGAAGGGACCATTCCCTGGAGAAGGATATTATGCTTGGTAAAGTGGTGGGTCAGTGAAAAAGGGGAAGACCCTCAACAAAATGGATTGATACAGTGGCTGCAATGATGGGCTGAAGTATAGCAAGGATTTTGAGGATGGCACATGATCATGCAGTGTTTCCTTCTGTTGTACAAAGTGTCACTATGAGCCTACTCAACAGCACCTAACAACAATAACATAGGTACACTTGGGCTTAATAAAAGGGTGAGCACATTCATATGTATTTTTTGCCCTACATGTCCACAATGCAAATTAGAAAGCTAAACATCCACTTTGTCTTACTGAAAAATTGGTATAAGGGAGGCATCTGACCTCCTCTAATTTCACAAGGAGGAAGAAAGATCATTATGTGAATCAACAGCTAAAGGCTAATTCCTATGAGGGAGAGGTCAGACATACCTTTACCCTTCAAACTTTTTACCAGTTCTGACACCAACCATCCCTCCTACTGTCCCCTTTACTTCTCTGCTGAGTTTGGTAATTGGTTGCAATGGCACACAGAACTTACAGACAATACTCAAAATGTTGTGGTTTATTAGACAGAGGTAATCATATTTCAAAAAAACTTCAAAGAATCTATTAGGGGAAATGTAGAGCAAGATGTCTGTTGGTTAGCAGAAAATTTAGCTCAATAATTTGTTTAAAATTTGCCAGTAAGTCTCTTTGTAATAACTTCCATTAATTTATGAAGAATCACCTAAGTGTCTGATTTTTATAATATAAATGTGAGTCCGAAAAGTACCTAGGCATATCCAGAATCTCTGTGATAGACAAAGGCTGCTCTCCCCATTGCTATTGACTTTCAGAGATTATTAATGAATGGGAGGCAGGAATGTCTACAGACAGGCCAGCGCATCCTGGAGGAAAAGTTTTCCCAGCCTTTGGAAGGTCATTATTATTGGATTGGGTTGGTTCCTCCTGAGGGCCATTACAGACAATTCTACTCCTTTGAAATTCCCTCAGTAATTGAGTTATCTCAGCCAAGTCACAAATTCTGATGTTCTGGTTACCTAGTGCTGCTCTGATGAGAATATACCACAAATGGGATGGCTTCAACAAACTGGAGTTTATTATCTTACAGTTTGGGAGGCTAGAAGTCCAAGATCAAAGTGCTAGGCTCTAGGAGCTTCAGCTCTGCTTCTTGCTCCCAGCCCACTGAAGCAAGGAGCATCTCTTCACTCAGGCAGCTACTGGCTGCTGAGGCTAACAAGCCCAAAGTCAACAAATATGGCACAGTCCTGATGTTACCAAACCACACAGCAGCCCATTAATTCAACTCCATTGAAAGTCCCAACATTGGCAGAGTATGGCAGGCTGCTGAACAATGACATGGCTACATACAGAGTTCAAGTGTCCCATAAGCTAGAGACCATTCCCAAACCTATTTCTTACATATGGGAAGCAGACAACATCCCTACAGCAGCTACTCAGCTGCTTGTGGTAGGTCCCACCATGGAGCTGATTGCCAGTCTCATCATAGGGAATAACTACCACCAGCTGCCCAGCCACTCAACCAGGCCCCACCAAGTTGACACACAAACTTAACCACCACATCTGCTTAGCAATCTCAAGAAGGAAAGAAAACATGGTTTAATTTTGTTAAGGTTAGACAACAGTTAATATTACACTCTATTCTTACTCCATTTCTCTTTAAAATTCTCAGTGTAACTGACCTAGAATGAAGCCTTTGTTTCTCTGTACAGGAGGTTCTCCCTGTATGCATAAAAAGCAACTGCTCAAACAAACCACATATGATTTAATTTCTTTGTGCTTTGTTTTTTAACACACAGGAGCAATAATGCAGAAAATATGGGCCTGATGATATGGGTCAGATTGCTCCTGCTTCTGCCTAGTTCCTTCTGAGTTGCAGCACCTAGACTAACCACTTTAGATGAGTTTCTGGAACTCTTCAGAGATGGAATATACTAGACTTCCTGCTTTTTTCTTTCTTTTGGCAATTATGTTGTCAAAGAAAAAAATGAACATACATTTTTATTACAGATTGAAGACCTTGGAAAAGACAGATTAGATGAATTTCAACTCTAACATTCTTGGCATTCCATTACAGTGTTTGTATAGACGAGCCACCTATGTCCATACACACCAATATCTACTCTAACAATTTAGACTGGACAAAAATAATTTAATTTGCCCGAGAATTCTTATTCCAGATGCTCACCTGTTACCAAAACTTGGAATTGTGCTTCACTGTAGTATGTGGAGCTTATAAATAAACACCTGTAGTCCCCTTCATCTGAAGGGCGAATGTGGTGAATCCTAAGGGTCACCTGCCCTTTAGTGATGTTCTCCCTCAGGAACTCTGTGCGACCTCGGTACTCTGGATTCTGCTGCTCTAGCTGGTCCTGTGAGTTCATATAATGATGCACCAGGCTTAAAGTACTGTCATGATACCATCTCACATCCATGTTCTGAGCATCCATTGGTGGACTGAGATGGCAGGAGAACACAGCCTCTTCTCTTACCAAGGCAGTGACTGGTGCTCTTGGTCCTGTCACATGGAATTGCCCTGGGGAAAAAATAAGAAAGGGATAGAATCAGCAATAACACTGTAGCACTGTGGCTATGACCATTTGATGAAAAGGGAAGCAGATAAGACAATAACAATATTAACTTTGTGATCTATAGTGTTTTCCGATGAACTAGGAAGAAAGACCTGGAGATCTCCTTCTGAAAATCAGGTAATAAAGGCAATTACGTAACAGAAATGATCATCTCAATTCCAACTTAATTTATAATAAGGGATGTGTACCAAAAGATGATGTCAAGGCCTCTTACCTGAAGACAAGTTATCCTATCATTTGTATTAAGAGTACATATGTAATAGATTGTATCTGCCTGAATAGATGAAAAGGGTGAGACTTCTTTCTGTCTTTGCATTCTCATTGGTGGATTGCTTTGATGCCACCAATCACATCAGCAGATTGCCTATGATATGCATCACAATGTCATTTAACGTTTATTTAACAATAAAATTATCTACATCTATGAAGAGGATTTTTCTGTATTGGCAGGAGATTTTGTTTTCATTTTTTTCCCACAGATAATCTTATATTTCATTCTTTCTTACTATTACCATTAGTAGTATACCATACATAGCATTAAAAATAAGCAAAATCAAAGAAACTGAAATATAAATTCTATTCAGAGCAGTTATTCTGTACACATAAAAAAAGACCATTCTGCTTTAAAAAAAAAAGAAAAAGAAAATAAAAAACAGCAAATGGTTTGAAACTGGCTAATTACAACATGGCTTACAAAGAGAGGAGGAGGGAAAAAAATAGATTAACCTTAGCTAATTGAAACTTGCCCTCTGTCTTTTACTGATATATCCAGTCACAATGTGGCCTCTGACCCTCCACCTACCTGCAGCAGGCATGATATCTTTTGAAATTTAAAGTAAGCTTAGATCTGGTGGCTTAATGCCTAAGGCATTTGACTGCTAACTAGAAGGCTGGTGGTTCAAAATGCACCAGCCACTCATTGTAAGGAAGATTGGGCAATCTACTTCCATAGTGATACTGCCTCGGAAACCCAAGGAGGGGTTGCTATGAGTAAGATTTGACTTAACAGCAGTGAGTTAGTGAGCTTCAAACAGGAAAGAAAAGAAGAACAACTGGGTGGAAAAAGCCACTGGCAGGATTTGGTTAGAAGTTTTTAAGATTAGTATTTGATTTTGTGGGTAAAAGAAACCCTAAAATCAAAATAAGATGTTATTCATTTGTCTTTGAAAATAGAGTATCTCAACCTAGAATAACCCAACCCCTCATATATTTAACTGTTCTTGACATAAATATGGCAGGAAAGTTCAGATGATTGAGATATATTTTCTCCATTTGGATTAATATAATTCTTTCACTTTTACATACTTCAAGGACTTTCTGTGTTTAAGTAAGGCACTCACTACTTTAGGCAGAGATAAAGGAACTAAGCAGAAAACAAAAGTGTCTCATCAAAGTGTAGGACAGAAAAAGAGTCAAAAGAGAACCTACAGATTGGGAAAAAATATTTGGTAATAACATATCTGACAAGGGACTTATCTCTAGAATTTATAGAACACTCCAAC
>NW_006922259.1:110593-127882 GCF_000298275.1 Orycteropus afer afer | reverse complement strand
ATATTGTTTGATAATTTCCACATTCTGTAGGATCACCTTTCTTTGGAATGGGTACAAATACGGATCTCTTCCAGTCAGTTGGCGAGGTAGCTGTCTTCCAAATCTCTTGGCATAGCCAAGTGAGTGCCTCCAGCGCAGCATCTGCTTGTTGAAACATCTCAGTGGGTATTCTGTCAATTCCTGGAGCCTTGTTCTTCACCAATTCCTTCAGTGTAGTTTCAACTTCTTCCTTCAATATCATTGGTTCTCGATCATATGTCACCTCCTGAAATGGATGAACAGTGACCAGTTCTTTTTGGTACAGTGTCTCTGTGTATTCCTCCCATCTTCTTTTGATGTTCCCTGCATCATTCAATATTTTGCCCACAGAATCTTCCAATATTGCAACTCAAGCCTTAATTTTTTTCCTCAGTTCCTTCAGCTTGAGAAATGGCAAGTGTGTTCTTCCCTTTTGGTTTTCTAAGTCCAGGTCTTTGCACATTCCATTATAGTAATTGGTTTTATCTGCTCAAGCTGCTCTTTGAAATCTGTTCAATTCTTTTATCTTGTCATTTCTTCCATTTGCTTTAGCTACTCTCCATTCTAGGGCAAGTTTCAGAGTCTCTTCTGACATTCATTTAGGTATTTTCTTCCTTTCTTATGTTTTTAATGACTTCTTGCTTTCTTCATGGTTGATGTTCTTAATGTTATCTCACAATTCCTCTGGTTTTCAGTCATTGGTGTTCAATGCATCAAATCTATTCTTTAAATGATCTCTAAATTCAGGAGAGATATTACCAAGGTCATAGTTTGGCTCTTGTGGACTTGTTTTAATTATCTTCAACTTCAACTTGAACGTGCACATGAGCAGTTAATTGTCTGTTCCACAATCAGCTCCTGGCCTTGTTTTGGCTGAAGATATTAAACTTCTCTTTTGCCTCTTTCCACAGATGCAGTCAATCTGATTCCTGTGTATTCCATCTGATGAAGTCCACATGTATAGTTGTCATTTATATTGTTGAAAAAAGGTGTTTGCAATGAATAAGTCATTGGTCTTGCAAAATTATATCATGCAATCTCCAGAGTTATTTCTAACACCAAGGCCTTATTTTCTACTGGTAACTCTTCTTTGTTTCCAACTTTTGCATTTCAGTCACCAGTGATAACTAACACATCTTGATTGCATGTTCAATCAACTTCATACTGCAGAAGTTGTAGAAATCTTCAAATTCCTTATCTTTGGCTTTGGTGGTTGGTACACAGATTTGAATAATAGTAGTATTAACTGGCCTTCCTTGTAGGTGTATGGATATTATCCTATCACTGATAACATTGTACTTCAGGACAGATCCTGAAACAGTCTTTGTGACAATGAATGACACACCATTCCTCTTCAATTTGTCATTCCAGGCATAGTAGATCATATGGTTGTCTGATTCAAAATGGCCCAAACCAGTCCATTTCAGGTCATTAATGCCTAGAATATTGATCTTTATGCATTCCATTTCATTTTGACAGCTTCCAATTTTCCTAGATTCATACTTTGTACATTCCATGTCCCAATTATTAATGGATGTTTTCATCTGTTTCTACTCATTTTGAGTCTTGCCACATCAGCCAATGGAGGTCCCAAAAGCTTTACTCTATCCATATCATTAAGGTTGTCTCTACTCTTTCCCAGTCAAAATCTGAGTGCCTTCCCACATGATGGGCTCATCTTCTGGCACTACATCAGACAATGTTTCAGGGCTATTCCTAAAGTTTTCCAGTAATATATCAGACAGTATTTCACTGTTATTCATAAGGTTTTCACTGGCCAGTTGTTTGAGAAGTGGATGGCCTCTTCCTTCTTCTGAGTTTGTCTCAGCCCAGAAGCTCTGCTGAAATCTGTCCACCATGGGTAACCCTGCTGGCATTTTGTAATATGGTGGCATAGCCTCCAGCCTCACAGCAGCACATAAGCCATGACAGGATGACAAACTGACAGACAAGTTCGTCTCTCTTAGTTGTTCTTAACCCCCCTGCACCTGTCTACCACAGGTAACAGCCTTAAAATAGACCTGCCCCAAGTGAAAGCAGCCCCCAAGTCCTGCACCTGCCTACCTCAGGCCTCAGCCTTAAAACAGAGCTGGCTTCAAACAAAAAGCAGCCCTCAAGCCCTGTGCTCACCTACCTTGGGCCCTGGCCTTAAAATATACCCACCCCAAGTGTAAAGCACCCACCAAGCCCCACACCCACCTACTTCGAGCCCCAGACTTAAAATACACCCACCCCAAGTGAAAAGCACCCCAAGCCCCAGGCCCACCTACGTTGGGCTCCAGTCTTAATGCAGAGCCACACCCAATCGAAAAACAGCCTCCAAGCTCCAGGCCAGCCCACTTCAGGCCCCAGCCTTAATAAACAGCTGCCCAAAAGCAAAAAGAAGCCCCCAGCCTTGGGCCCACCTACCTCAGGCCCCATCCTTAAAACAGAGCCACACCCAAGTGAAAAGCAGCCTCCAAGACCCAGGCCTCCCCACCTAAGGTCCCAGTTTTAATATAGAGCCACACCCAATGGGAAAGCATAGGGAGATAACTCACAGGGAAAAGCAACCACAGGGAGGAAATGGGAAGAGAGCTGTTACATTATGGAGATTGCAAGCAATGTCATCAAACAAAACATGTAATGAACTGTTGTATGGAAACTGAATTTTCTCTGTAAACTCTCACCCAAATCACAATTTAAAAAAGAAGACCATCATACACAAAGAAAGCAAAAGATCATTAAAAAGCAGGAAAGAAAGGAAAGACCAAAATGGTCAGAAGAAACTTTGAAACCTGCTTTTGAACATAGAACAGCTAAAAAAGAATTCAAGAAATTATGAAGCAAAAAACCTAAACAGAACATTTCAAAGGGTGACTCAAGAAGAGAAAAGTAAAGTATTATTATGAAATTTCCCAAGATCTAGAGTTAGAAAGCCAAAAGGCAAGAACATTCTTAGCATGTCTCAAGCCGAAAGAGCTGAAGAAAAAATTCAAGTCTCAACTTAAAATATTGAATTATTGTATGGGTAAAATATGTATCAACACAGGAAGCATCAAGAGAAGATAAAAGGAATACACAGAAATCACTGTACCAAAAAGAATGGGTCAATATTCTACCACTTCTGGAGGTAGTATCTGATCGAGAATTGACGGTATTGAAGGAAGAAGTCTGAGCTGCAATGATGGCAGTGGTGGAAAATAAGGTTCCAGGAATTGAAGGAATACCAATTGAGGTGTTTCAACAAGCAGTTGCAGTTCTGGAAGCGCTCACTGGTCTATGCAAGATATTTGGAGACAGCTACCTGGCCAACCTACTGGAAGAAATGTATATTTGTGCTCATTCCAAAGAAAGGTAATCTAACAAAACATCAACATTATCAAACAGTATCATTCGTATCACACACAAAAAAAACAATCTCACTGCTGTCAAGTCGAATCTGACCATAGTGATCCCTCCTTGGGTTTCCAAGGCAGTATCTTTATGGAAGTAGATTACCCAGTCTTCCTTCTGAGGAGTGGCTGGTGGGTTGGAACAGCCAGCCTTCTGGTTAGCAGTCAAATGCCTTAGGAATTATCACACCAGAGAGAGCTCCTCATTAATACTACAGGCAAGTAAAATTTTGCTGAAAATAATTTAAAAATGTTTGCAGTAGTACATTGACAGGGAACTGCCAGAAATTCAAGCCAGTTCAGAAGAGGATGTTGAATGAGGAACATCATTGCTAATGTCACATGGATCTCAGCTGAAAGCAGAGACTACCAGAAAGATGCTTACCTATGTTTTATTAACTATACAAAGGCATTGAGTGTGTGATTAAGCAAATTATGGATAACATTGCAAAGAATGGAAATTCCGAAACACTTTATTGTGCTCATGTGGAACCTGTATATAGACCAAGAGGCAGCTGTTTGAACAGAACATGGGACTATTCTGTGGTTTAAAATCAAGAAAGCTCTGAGTCAGTTATATCTTTTTACTGTATTTATTCAATCTATATGCTGAGCAAATAATCTGAGAAACTGGACTATATGAAGAAGAATGCTGCAAGACTCATTAACAACCTGTGATATGCAGATGACACAACCTTGCTTGCTGAAAGTCAAGAAGACTTGAAGTGTTTGTTGATAAGATTAAAGGCTCCAACCTTCAGTATGGATTACACCTCAATGTAAAGAAAGCAAAAATCCTCACAACTGGACCAATAATCAAGAAAAAGCAAATCTGCTTTGGAAGAAGTACTACCAGAGTGCTCCTTAAAGGAGAGAATGGTAAAACTTTGTTTCATGTACTTTGGACATGTTATCAGGAGGGGACAGTCCCTGAGGATCACTTCATGCTTGGTAAAATAGAAGGTCAGCAAAAAAGAGGAGGGCCCTCAACAAGATGGATTGACACAGTGGCTGCAACAATGGGTTCAAATATAGCAACAATTGTCAGGATAGGACAGTACCCGGTAGTGTTTTGTTCTGCTGTCCAGAGGGTTGCTATGAGTCAGAACCAGTTAGACTGCACCTGACAATAACAACAACATATGTCTATCATTCTATCAGTACCAGGTTGTACTGATCACTATACCTTTGTAATATATTTTGAAATCAGGAAGTGAGTCCTCCTACTCTGTTCTTTCTCAAGATTGGTTCAACTATTCTGAGTCTAAATAAATTTGAAGATTGGCTTTTCCACTTCTGCAAAGAAAGCTATTGGAAATTGGGGGAGAGGGGGATTGAACTGATTTGAGATGGCTTTAGGCTGTATTGACATCTTGACAATACTGAGTCTTTCAATCCATGAGCATGAAACATCTTTCCATTTATTTAGGTCATCTATAATATTTATAGTTTTCTGTGTACAAGTCATTCACATTGTTGGTTAAATGTATTCCTAAGTATTTTATTATTTTACATGATATTGCAAATGGGATGGTTTTCTTAATTTCATTTTCACTTTGTTCAGTGCTGATGTATAAAATCCTGATTGATTTTTGTGTGCTGAATCATTTATTAGCTCTATTAGTGTACTTGTGAATTCTTCATATCTTCTCTATATACGATCATGTCATCTGGAAAGAGGAATAGTTTTACTTCTTTTCCAACTTCATGTCTTTTATTTCTCTTTCATTCCAACCTGCCCTGGGTAGAACTCCCAGTATAATATTGAGTAGAAATGGTGAGAGTGGGCACCCATGTGTAGTTCCTCATCTTAGGAGAAGGCTTTCAGTCTTTCTTCATTGAGTACACTGTTAGATGTAGTTTTTTCATAAATGCCCTTTATTGCATTGAGGAATTTTCTGTTACTATTTTGTTGGGTGCTTTTATCATGAAAAAGTGTTAGATTCTGTCAAAATTCTTCTCTGAATTGAGAGATGATCATCTGGTTCCTTTATTCTGTTCTATTTATGTGGCATATAGGCAGTCCCCATGCTATGAATATACAACTTGTAGCTTATTATATTAAAAATTCAAGGTACATAAAATGTTTCCTAATAACAAACGGATGTTACTTTGTGACTTTCATCAAAACATTATTATTATTGTTCTATTAACACTATTTTTACAATATCATTACCCATTATTATATTATGATGAAAGATCAAAGACTGTAGCCTTCAGTTATGGATTACTCTACTACATAAAGAAAATTAAAATTCTCACAAGTGGACCAATAAGCAACATCATGATAAACAGAGAAATTATTGAAGTTACCATGGATTTCATTTTACTTGGGTTCACAATGAATACCCAGGGAAGCAGCAGTCAAGAAATCAAATGACAGATTGCATTGGGCAAATGTTCTGCAAAAGACCTCTTTAAAGTGTTCAAAAGCAAAGACATCACTTTGAGGCTAAGGTATGCTCAACCCAAGTCATGATATTTTCAATTGCCTCATATGCATGTGAAAGCTGGATAATGAATAAGAAAGATCAAAGGAGAATTGATGCATTTGAATTATGATGTTGGCAAAGAATGTTGACTATACTTTGGACTGCCAGAAGAATGATCAAATCAGTCTTGGAAGAAGTACAGCCAGAATGATACTTAGAAAGAAGCAAGGGTGGTGAGAGCAAGTGTGGGGCCAGTCTCTGGAGAAGGCCAACATGCTTGCGAAAGAAGAAAGTCAGCAAAAAAGGGGAAGACCTTCAACAACATGGATTAAGACAGTGACTGAAACAATGGGCTCAAACACAGCAACAATTGTGAGGATGGCTCAGGGTTGAGTAGTGTTTCATTCTGTTATACACAGGGCACTGGAGGGCACCTCAAAGCAACACAGTAATATTATGCTAAAGATGATTTAGTGTATATGGAAATCTTTTTAATGTTTTTTTTTTTATGCATAGAAAGGTACTGTATAGTACATACTAAGACAAGTATTTCACTAATTGACGTTAGATACAAATCATACCTAACTGTTCCAACTTACGTACAAATTCAGCTTAACAACACTTACATACAAATTCAACTTAAAGATAGATCTAAATAAACCAAACTAAACTCACTGCCATTGAGTCAGTTCCAACTCATAGCGACCTCTCCTTGGGTTTCCAAGGCAGTACCTCTACAGAAGTAGATTGCTCAGTCTTCCTTCCAAGGAGTGGCTGCTGGGTTTGAACCTCCAGCCTTCTGGTTAGCTGTCAAATGCCTTAGGCACTATGCTATGTGATTTGTTCATAATCCTCAAACTGCCTGCATTATATTGATTGATTTTCTAATAATGATTCAATCTTAAATTCCTGGGATAAATATCACTTGATCAAAGTGTATATTCTTATTAAATGCTATTGGATTCCACTTTTCACTGTTGAAGATTTTTTCATCCTGAATAATGGTATATAGTTTTATTTATTTAGTGGCATCTTTTTTTGGGGGGGCGGGTATCAGAGTGGTGTTAGTCTCATAGAATGAGTTAAGTAGAATTCTTTTCTTTCCTGTTTTTTGGAAAAATTCAAGAATGATTCCTGTTATTTCCATAAATGTTTGGTTGAATTCCCCAGAGAATCATCTGGTCCTTCAACTTTCTTTTGAGGAGGATTTTTTTTTATTGCTTCTTTGATCTCTTTGGGAGCTCTGGTGGCGTAGTGCCTAAGGCATTTGACTGCTAACCAGAACACTGGCAGTTCAAATCTACAAGCCATTTCTTGGAAGGAAGATTGGGTAAGCTACTTTCGTAGTGATACTGCCTTGGAAACCCAAGGAGGGGTTGCTATGAGTTGGATCCGACTTAATGGCAGTGAGTTTTTTTTGTTTTTGTTTTTGTTTTTATTTTCATCTTTTTCCTGGTTATAGGCCTAGAAGGCTTCTATTTCTCCTTGAGTTAATGTAGGAAATTTGTGTGTGTGTCTAGGCATTTTTTCATCTCATCTAAGTTCTCAAATTTATTGGCATAATGATACATAATATTCTCTAATGATCATTTTATTTCATTAAGTTGTCCTCATCATCACTTCTAATTTTAGATATCTGTGTCTTCTTCCTTTTTTTTCTTTGCTATTCTAGCTAACCCACCCATTGCCGATGAGTCGTATCTGAGTCATAGCGACTCCTCCTTGGGTTTCCGAGGCAGTATCACTATGAAAGTAGATTGCCCAGTCTTTCCTCTGAGGAGTGGCTGGTGGGTTTGAACCTCCAGCCTTCTGGTTAGCAGTCAAACACCTTAGGCACTATGCCACCAGAGCTCATTCTAGCTAAAGTCTTGTAAATTTTATTGATCTTTTCATTAAACCAACTTTTGCATTCATTGATTCATTGATTATTTTCTACAGATTTTCTATTTTCTACTTCATTTATCTCTTCTCTTGCTACGTCTTTTCTTCTGGTTGAATTAGGTTTGGTTTGTTCTAATTCCTCAAGTTTTTCAGTTAGGCTTTTGATTAATGATCTTTCTTTAATATAGATATTTATAGCAATGAATTTCCTTCTAAACATTGTTTTTGCTTTGTCCAATATATTCTGATATGTTTTGCTTTCATTTTTATTCATTTATAAATATTTTCTGATTTCATTTTTTATTTCTTCCTTGACCCATTGGTTGGTTAATAGTGTTTTGTTTCACTTCCATTTGTTTATTTTCTAGTTTTCTTTCTGTTGTAAATTTCTAGTTTCATACCATTGTGGTCAGAGAAAATATTTTGTATGATTTCCGTTCTCTTAAATTTACAGACACCTGTTTTGTGACCTAACATGTAATCTATCCTAGATAATCATCCACGTGCACTGGAGCAGAACATGTACTGTGTTGTCATTGGGTGGAGTGATCCATATATGTCAGGCCTACTTTGTTTATCCTATCATTCAGGTCTTCTATTTTCCTATTAACCTTATTTGTAGATATCTTGTCCATTATTGAAAGTGGTGTTTTGAAGTTTCTCACTATAATTGTGTAATTGTTTATTTCTCCTCTTCATTATTTCAGTGTTTGCTTATATATGTATAAAGAAGGAGCTCTGGTGGTGCAGTGCCTAAGGCATTTGGCTCCTAACCAGAAGGCTGGCAGTTCAAACCCACCAGCCACTCCTCAGAAGGAAGACTGGGCAATCTACTGCCATAGAGATACCACCTTGGAAACCCAAAGAGGGGTCGCTATGAGTCAAATCACCTCGATAGCAGTGAGTTTGCTTTTTGGAGTTTATGTTTAATGATGAATCAATCCTGTATCATAATATAACATTCTTGTTTGTCTATTGCTACAATTTTGACTTGTCTGGTACTACGATTTTGAATTGAAGCCTATTTTGTATTTTTGTACATACAATTGCTTATTTTGTATTGTATCACTACCCCAACTCTCCTTTGATTATTGCCTGCATGGAATATTTTTTCCATTCTTTAATTTTCAATCTATTTGTATTTGGGGGCATAAGATGTGTCTCTTACAAGCAGCATAAAGATGGGCCTTTTTTTTTTTTTTTTTTTCAATCCATTCTGCCACTCTCTATCTTTCACTGGAGCATATAGCATATTTATATTTCTTATATATAAAAAAGAACTTACTTGTAGCATTTTGTTATTTGTGTTTTGGATGAGTTATGTCTTCTTTGTCCTTGTTGTTCTTGTTGTTGTTATGTGCCATCGAGTTGGACCTGGCTCATAGCGACCCCTCTTTGGGTTTCCGAGGCAGTATCACTACAGAAGTAGATTGCCCTATCTTCCTTCCGAGGAGTGCCTGGTGGGTTTGAACCACCAGCCTTCTGGTTAGCAGCCAAATGCCTTAGGCACTATGCTACCAGAGCTCCTCTCTGTCCTTATTACCTCTAATTCTACTATCTTTTGTATTTGTTGCTTTTTCATTGTGAACCAATTTGATTCACTTTTCCTTTCCGTGTGTGTGAGTGTGTATGTGTGGTTTTTTTCTTGTTTTGGTTTTTGATTTGTGTTAGATATTTTCTTCCTGGTTACCATGAATAGTACATTTAATACTTTTATAATAACTTAGGTTAAATTGATGCCAAATTAACTTCAATAAGATACAGAAGTACTACAACCTACCATTCCAATCCCTCCCTCACCCCACCCCCATTAAGTTGTTGTTATCTCAATTGCATTTTTATAGCTCTTGTGTCCTATAACATAACTTCATATTTATGGTTTATATATTTTTTTATTATAAAGTGCTGTTGTTGTCAGGACTCAAGTCAGTTTCAACTCATAGTGACCCTATTACACAAAACAAAACACTAACTGTTTCCTGTGCCATGCTTGCTAAACTGGAGCCCATTGTTGCAGCCTTGTAAACCAGGAATGTCATAACCATTGCAGTTATCAAGTAAGAATACCTTAAAAGTTACCATTATTTTTTTCCAGTAGATTTCCTTTACAGGAGATTTTTCTACATATGGCTGCAAGTTTCTTTTTAATGTCCTTTCCTATCTGGAGAACTCATTTTAGTACTTCTCATAATATATTTTTGCAGCTTCTGTTTATCTGTGAATGACTTAATTTCAGCATAATTCTTGAAGGCCATCCTTGCTGGATTTAATATTCTTGGTTGAGAGTTGCTGTCAACCATATAGCAGAAAGAGAGAAATAAAATAAGGACATAACTATTCAACAGTTGTCCCTGATCATTTGGGCAGGTGTTGCTGGTGGAGTAGAGGATCCTTGGAGTGATGGTTAGAGATCTCCCACCCTATTGGACCCTAGACAGCTTCCTCTTCTCACATTTCCTAGGGGCCCAGTTCTGATTGCCAGCTGCATTCTTTCTATAGACAGTGCCAAGCCAGAGACTGAAGGGTCATATTCCTTCCCTTCCCACCCCACCCATTCAATGACCAGTGGTGTGCAGCTCTCCATTCCTTTCTGCCCAGTGATCCATGGCACAAGCTTGAATGCCATTGGACTTGCAACTGGGGGCTCATACCCAGCCCACCCATTCCCATACCTCTCTGATAATCTGTGGCACACACTCCCATGCTATTGGTCCTGCAACCAGAGGCTTATGCCCACTCCACCTCATCCCTGTACTGTCCCATCCGTCTGGTGATCAGAACACAGAAAAGGAAGGCAGTCTTTCAAATTCATTCTTTGAAGCCAGCATAACCCTTATACCAAAGCCAGACAAAGACACAACTTAGAAAATTACAGACCAATATCTATCGTGAATATAAGATTCAAAAATTCTCAACAAAATTCAGCCAACAGAATTCCAAAGCATATTTAAATATATATATATACATTATGCCCCTAGTCACGCTTCAGGTCTGGAATTAAACTCTCTCCTATGGCTTAACTCTCAGCCAAACAATTAAAAAAAAACACTGCCATCAAGTCCCTCCTTGGGTTTCAAAGGCAGGAAGCAAATTTCCCAATCTTCATTCCGAGGAGTGGCCATTGGGTTTGAACTGCCAGCCTTCTGGTTAGTAGTCAAATGCCTTAGGCACTACACTGTATATCTATATTTATTACAGTATTACTCACAGCAGCAAAAATACAGAAACAACTTAAGTGCCATCAATGGATGAATGGATAAACAAATTGTGATACATACATACAATGGAATACTACACACTATGAACAATAATGAGGAGTCTGTGAAGCATCTTGTAACATGGATGAATCTGTAAAACAATATGCTGATTGAAATAAGTCAATCACAAAAAGACAAATAGTACATGGCCCCACTATATAAAAAGTCCTGGGAAGGAAGATTGGGCAATCTACTTCTGTAGTGATACTGCCTCAGAAACCCAAGGAGGGGTCGCTATGATTCGGATCTGACTCAATGGCAGTGAGTTTGGTTTGGTTTTGGTTTATATATAAAGTCAAGAATAGATATACACACAGAAAGCAAAGTTCTTTTATGTTTACCAAGGATGGGAGGGAGAGGGGGCAGGAATCACTTTCTAGATAGCAGATTCTTGTTACTTTTGGTGATGGGAAAGGAAATCCGTAATATGGGTCAAGTCAGCATAACTAGACCAAGGTAAACCGAAACATTAAGTACACAAGAAAAACAAAATTTCAGTAAATACTATTATATATACAATTTTACAATAGCAATAAAAACAACCAAATATATGTATGGTTACATAGGTGGATATGGATGTGTAGGAAGGCATATGGAATAAATGTATGTTCATGTATAGGTGTATCTGCAGTCATATGTATATACACATTTGTGTGTGCTGCATATCCACATATGTAACAAACCACACAGGGGACACAGTTACAGAGGCTTCCTAGACATAGCCATGCAACCAGCAAGATCAGTTTACACAATCAAAAGCTTGGGACCATAGTCTTAGGGGACAACTTAGTCAATTGGCATAACATAGATCACAAAGATAATGTTCAGCATCCTAGTTTGACAAGTAACATCTGGGATCTTAAAAGCTTGTGAGCAGCCACCTAATATATGACTATTGGTCTCTACTTGTATATTGCAAAAGAGAATGACAGAAACAAAAGGCTCAAAGAAGAAACTAGTATCTTCTAACCTGAGACAGAAGAACTAGATACCAATACCAGCTATCGATACCAACCATTCTAACGAGGAATATGACAGAAGGTCCTGAATAAAGAAGAAAATGTATAACAAAACTCAAATTACTAAATAATCCAGACATATTGGATTGGTAGAGACAGGAGGAACTTCCAAGACTATCACCCTAAGATAACCCTTTGAACTTGGAATTTCTGCAGGCCACCTTTCAGTCAAATAAAAGATTGCCTTATAAAATAAATACTACCAACTGTGAGTAATGTGCTCTCTCAATATGCTCTCTTAAACAATTAACAACATGAGACTAACTCAAAGTGAAGATGAGAAGGCAAGGAGTAGAAGTGAAGCTAGGTCAGTGGAAATAGAATAAATAGAATGGATAATTAGAATGCCAACACACTGTAAAAATTGCAAGCAATGGCATGGAACAAATTATATACACACTGTTATTAATGGGGAACTGGATTTGCTGTGTAAACTTTAATGTAAAATAAGAATAAAATCCTATTTTAAATGAAAAAAATGTCCAATATTTCACTCTCTACGTTTTCATTTGAAGAGAATATTTTGTATTTATTTCAAATAACTATTATTCTGGTAAGTGCATGTTATCTTCAATTGGATCAATTTTCACTCAACCTACATAAATATGGATTTTCCCATTGAAAGTTATATATAATCTTAACTGTGTAAACAATACCCTCAAATTAGAGACAAAGGAATTTGTTAAAGCCGAAAAAATTTAAATAACCTGTGAAAGGTTATTTAACCTGGATGGGGTTAACTGGATGAGAGCAAACTGACCACCAAATCCTAGAGGTTCTGACTCCAGGTTAGAACCGTAGTGGGTATAGAGCTTCCTTCAGGGAGGCCTGTGCAAGTTTTCTTTCTAGGCTTAACCTTAGAAAAATGCTATTTGAAACTGAACAGAATCAATAACAAAAAGTGTAATTTTAATATCACTTATTTATTATTTACAAAAGAGCCCTTGTGGCACAGTGGTTAAATGCAGGACTACTACCCAAAATGTTGGTGGTTCAAATACACCATCTGCTCTGTGAAAGTAAGATGTGGCAGTCTGCTTCCATAAAGACTGCAGCTTTTGAAACCCTACGGGGCAGTTCTACCCTGTCCTATAGGGTCTCTGTGACTCATAATCGAGTCAGCAACAACAGGTTTTGTTTTTGGTGTTCATTATTTACAGTTTATAAATCAACTTTGCAAAAACTGTATTATTTATTCCTACAAAAAAAAACACTGAGTAATTGAGGGTCAAGTGTTTTACTGAAAAAATAATTACTGAAATCTAGGCAAACTTATAGACAAGAAGTAGAGGCAACAATGAACATAGATCAAAAGTAAAAAAGAGAAGGAAAGAGGTCTAGAAAGGCAGAATGACAGGGACAGATGAAATGAGGAAAACAGTCCTCAGATCTTCAGTTCCAGTAAAGAGGAAAAGAGCTGAAGACCTAGGAACATTCTGTGGAATAAAATGAGCCAGGTTCTAGTGTAAATAAAACGCAGCTCTTCCTCCTTCCCCCTCACCTGTGCCTCCAACTTATTCACCGATGCCAGGCCAGGGAAGCAGGACTGTGAGCAGGAACGTCCTGACGCCCACACAGGAGCACTGCATCCTAACTCTACCTCTCAGAGCCCAGTTGTCTGATCTCTGTTCTTCCAGGGACTATTATGGGACATAGTTCAAGGGGTATGTTTCATTTATGTTCATACCCCTCCAGAAACACTGTGAACATGACTCCTAATCAGAAAACTATTTAACTACTACTCCCATGGAAAATGAAAGCAAGAAGTAAGTTGACTCTGAACAACTGACTCGCCATTTTACAGGGCCCAATAAGGAAGGCAGAAACAATAAAGCAAGGTTCTGGATCATATTGATGTCCCTGGCTGGTGCAAACAGTTAAGCGCTCAGTTATGAACCAAAATGTTGGCAGTTGGAGTCCACACCTTGGAAGAAACCCAGGTGATCTACTTTTGAAAATCGTCCATGGAGACATGAAGCACAATTCTACTCTGACACAAGGCGACTGGGTTTGATTTGTGGATCGTACAGTGAAGCAAACACCATTGTAGCACAAAGAAACTCTGGCACAAACTCTTTTTATTTTAGTTTTGAAATTTGGCTTTCTATATCAGAACTGAAAACTGCACACTACTCTTCCGAGAGGAGAGGAATAAAAAACAAAAACTTTAAATGACAGACTCACGGGGTGCAGGTGAGAACACATGTCCAAAAGTGTATTGTTTATTAAAAAACCCAGTCTTCAGCACCTCAGATGTGCTCCAATAAAGGGCCTTCATCCCTTCTCCACTCCCTTGCTCCCCTTTTTTTCAGAGCAAGTATCTGAGAAGTTTTGATTATATAAATTTTTATTTTAAGAATTCTAAAAACTAAAGAGTAAAAAAAAATAGGAAGAAAAGAAAAACATTCCAATGAGAAATCAGGCAAAACACATAAACAGACATTTCACCATAGACTATCTTGCTGTTAAGTGTCATTGAGTCAATTATGATTCATAGTGACCTTATGCACAAATGAACAAAACAATCAAGAAATGGACGCAGCACTGAAAATTTCGTTTATGCCAGGAAATTTGGAAGACAGCTACCTGGACAACTGATGGGAAGAGAGAGATATTTGTGCCCATTCCAAAGAAAAGTGATCCAGAAGAATGTGGAAATTATTGAACAATATCATTAATGTGACACACAAATAAAATTTTGCTGCCTGATTCTGAGCCATCCTGACAGTCCTTGCTATGCTTGAGCCCACTGTTGCAGCCACTGTGTCAATCCATCACACTGAGGGTCTTCCCCTGTTTCTCTGACCCTCCGCTTTACCAAGCATGATATCCTTCTCCAGGGACTAGTCCCTTCTGACGACATGACCAAAGTAGGTTAGACGAAGTGTGGCCATTCTCACTTCTAAGAAGCACTCCAGCTGCACTTCTTCCAGGAAAGATTTGTTCTTTGATCTGACAATCATGCTATTTTCAGTATTCTTTGCCTACACCATAATTCAAAGGCATCAGTTCTTCTTCCATCTTCCTTATTCTTTGTCTAGCTTACACATGTATATGAGGTGATTGAAAATACCATGGCTTGGGTTAGGTGCACCTTAGCCTTCAAAGCAACATCTTTGCTCTTCGACATTTTAAAGAGGTCTTTTGCAGCATATTTTCCCAATTCAATACAACATCTGATTTCTTGAGTGCTACTTCCATGGGTATTGATTGTACATCCAGGTAAAATTAAATCCCTGACAACGTCAATCTTTTCTCCATTTATCCTGTTGTTGTTTATTGGTCCACTTGTGAGGATTTCTGTTTTCTTTAAGTTGAGGGGTAATCCATACTGAAGACTGTAGTTTTTTATCTTCATCAGTAAGTGCTTCAAATCCTCTTCACTTTCAGCAAGTAAGGTTGTGTCATCTGCATATCACAGATTGTTAACAAGTCTTCCTTCAATTCTGATGCCATGTTCTTCTTCATATAGCACCCTCTTGGCTGATTTGCTCAGTATACAGACTGAGTAAGTATGGTGAAAGGATGTAACCCTGATGCATACTTTTCCTGATTTTAAACCATGCAGTATTCCGTTACGCTGTTTGAACAACTGCAGTGGTATCCATAATTTGTTATGATCCATACAGTTGAATGCCTTTGCATAGTCAATAAAACACAGGCGAACATCTTTGTGGTATTCTTTGCTTCCAGCTAAGATACATTTGATATCAACAATGATATTCTCCATTCCACATCCTCTTCTAAATCCAGCTTGAATTTCTGGATGTACTCTGTCAATACACTGTTGCAACCATTTTTGAATTTTGTTCAGCAAAATTTTATTTGTGTGTCACATTAATGATATTGTTCAATAATGTCCACATTCTTCTGGATCACTTTTCTTTGGAATGGGCACAAATATCTATCTCTTCCCATCAGTTGGCCAGGTAGCTGTCTTCCAAATTTCCTGGCATAAACAAAATTTTCAGTGCTGCATCCATTTCTTGAAACATTTCAATTGGTATTCTGTCAATTCCTGGAGATTTGTTTTTCACCAGTTCCATCAGTGCAGCTTGGACTTCCTCCTTCGATACCATTGGTTCTAGATCATATGCTACCTCATGAAATGGTTGAATGTTGACCAAGTTCTACAAGGTGTCCTAGCAACAAACTTAATACAGAAAGAATTCTGCCAATTTTTATGAATTGAAAAAAAAGTGCTATGAACTTGACTTGGAGTTAGGGTGACCTCATGTGTGTCAGAGTACAACTGTGCTCCACTGGGTTTTCAATGGCTGATTCTCCAGAAGTTGATCATCCAGGTGAGGCACCTTGGGATGGACTGAAACCTCCAACCTTTTGATTAGCAGCCAAGCACTTTAACCACCTACACCACGCAGGGACATGATGAGTTATAGGGTTCAATTTATAGTAAGATTGAACATCAGCTGTTCAATCAAGTGATTTCATCACTATGAAAAGGACAAACAAAAAAGGGCAGCAAAGGCCACAGAAAACTTCAGCATTTTACTTGTTAACTTGGCACAAGGCACTGTAAAAGGAATTCCTCTTGTGGACTATGGATATATCCACTTTCTTGCAATTGCCAAATCATTCTTTTCACACAGCAAAAGAAGGACATGGGGGCAATATCTTCTGACCTCCTCCAACCTCACAAGGGGAATAAAGAATCACCAGCAGCAGCCCAAGGCTTATTCCTATGAGGCCACACATGCTGCCACCCTCCAACATTTTTACCAACTCTAACACCAACAGTCCCTTCCACTACTTCTCTGCTGGGTTCCATAATTGCAGTGGCCACACAGAAGTGACAGACAATATTCACAATTATGGGGTTTAATAGGGAAGTGACAGGTTACAATTCTGGTACAGGAATGCTTTCAGGATACAATTCTCCCATCAGCCCAGCCTTCCCTTTGCTATGCCCCAAGGCACACCTTGCTGGCCCTTAGCCTCTTGACCTAGCCTCTGTGCTGCTTGGGCAAGAGGTCTTTTAGCTCTGCCAATAGGGGCAACTAAGTGCACCCTCCTCTACCAGCAAGCCTCCTGCCCAAAGGCACTTAGCTTCTTGCTCCATGGGCTAGCAAGGTTGACATTCTGCCTCCCGTCTCTTGGTTCCACTGCTGCCATGTCTCTGCCAGTCATCTCTAATGGCATCTCTGATGTCTTTTTGCCAAGGAGGTCCAGAGTAGGGATCTCAGGTCCAAGGACATGCTTCATTCCACCTCTATCTCTTCTCTCTCGATGGCCATGAGATTCCCCCACTTCTGCCTAGCAGAATGACAAAACTAACCAATCCCAACAA
>NW_006922259.1:98890-110233 GCF_000298275.1 Orycteropus afer afer | reverse complement strand
GAGTCGGCCCCGACTCATAGCGACCCCTCCTTGGGTTTCCGAGGCAGTATCACTACGGAAGTAGGATTGCCCAACCTTCCTTCCGTGATTATAGGTAGTTGAGTAAAAAGATATAATTATATGGACACAGTATTAATAGAGAGCTTGAGAAACCTGATTGCATTAAAAATAAATAAATAAGAGAATGAGGGTAATACTGATAGAACACCATCCACCCACTCACTGATAAGTAAAAAGGATCCTTGGATAAATTTATCACTTAATTTTTTGAGCAGTTATTAACTGAAGTACTGGTGATGGAAGATGAGATCAATCAAAGGACATTCATCCTATGCTCAAAGACTTGCACGAAACAAGCCAACTGATACATTTCTGCCTGTATAATGAGTTAAAAGTTACTACCTCTGATTTGAAGAGACAATAGAGGCAATCAGAAATAACCTCTTGTTCAAATCCTCCTGAGATGACGATAGAAGCAATTCAACACAACCTCTTCTTCAAATCTCTAAGTGAAATCATACAGTGGCCCTTCCTCCTGTCCCATTCACCTGCAGTAACTGAGTCTGCCCTTCAATTGGTAACTGTGGAAGGGAGAACAATATAACTGATCTAAACATTTTTCCCAGACCTCTGAACTGCTAGGAATGGCCCTGAGTGACAAAGAAAAGGTAGAGACAGTAACAGCTATGGGTATTAGGAGTTATTTCCAGAGATTATGAGAAGGAGAAATTTTAGGAGTGATATTTCACTGAGTTCTGACATATGGAATTTGCATTTGAGCACTGAATTTACACAGATGTTCTTCATTAGCCAACTTCATTTTCATTCTCTTGGAAGCTATTCCACACATATATCTCAGATAACAGATAAGCAGCAAGAAAATATGATAATGTCTGAATTCAAGACTAGTATTTGATGAGGTGAAACACTATAGTCATACGTTGAGAATCCACTCAGGAATGGAAATTTCCCACTTACCTGAGCCTGACTGGGAAACCATGAACAGGATGAGGAGGGTTCCGGGAACAAGGCAGGGTTGCGCCATCTCAGAAGAATGTTCCCGAGGTTTGAACTTCCCTGGGATTCTTTACGCAGCTGCATCCACATGAAGAGAGTATTTGGTGAAGAAAGGAGCATTGAGATCTCTCCTTACTGTCCAAGGATGTCTCTGGAACTCCACCTTGCAGATTTTTAAATCCCTTTCTTTTGGCTGTCACCTCTCCCATAAATACGAAAGTAAAAAGCAAATGCACTTTGTCCCGGCTGGCTATCACAAGGAGGATGGTGATATGAAGCTTGAGAGTGAAGGAATGTGTTCAGCCACATTTCCTCCTACTGGAATTTTTAGAACCATATTACTTTTGAAGGGGCTTCCTTTTTTAAGTGCCTTCTCTCAGGAAATAATCATATGACAGGCCCTGTACATAGTCAGCTTTCATGGATCTTAGAATGCAATACAGATCTTCAAGGCTCAAAAAGAAGAAGTTTCAAAGGTCATGTGCCACTAATAAGAAAGCTATTGCTCAGCATGATTACAGATAAGATCCCACAGAGATGGTGGCAAGGCTGTAAAGAAACTGATTTTCTGCTCCCTCACCATGCCCTTTCTTAAATACAGTCAAACACTGATCCATTTTATAATCTGTGCTCCTCTGTATTAACAATACTATACTGAAAAAAATCACTAACACATCTTAATAAACATTCCAAACTAAAGACAATTACCGATGTCCATGGCTCACAAAAGGCATGCCAACCCTAATACACACTCTTGGAACTTATTAAAATAAACATGAAAGTGTACAAAGAGAAAAAATGTATGTATGTATCTAACAAATATTTAAATATAGGCTATCAAGCAACCATTTGGCTGTTTGAAAACTCAAATCAAACTCACTGCCATCTAGTCAATTCTGACTCATAGCAACCCTATAAGACAAGAGTAGAACTGCCCCATAAGGTTTCCAAGGCTATCAATCTTTACAGAAGCAGATTACTTCATCTTTCTCCCATGGAGAAGCTGATGGGTTCAAGCAGACGACCTTTCGGTTACTAGCCAAGTCCCTTAACCATTGTGCCACAAGAGCTCCTTTGGCAGCGTGAAAAGAAATGGAAAACCAAAGAAAGAAAACAAGTTTATATTTGGCCGTTTTATGCTTGCCTCATGCAGATACAGAACTGCAAGTTCTGTTGCCTTCCCAAGGGAGTAGGAACCTATGCTGCTGCAGCACCAACAAAGTGGCTGGGCAACGAACTCGGGAGAGCTCTGGGACGGCTCACAAGGGGATATGCTCGCCTCATAGGGCTGAGCCTGGACCCCGCCTCCGCAGGCAAACGCAGCGAACTACACTTCCTAAAACCCTGAGTCCTCGCGCGGACCCCATTTCCCAGACGCATTAGCGACAGCACCTCACTAGCTCCACCCCGCCACCTGACTGCCTTATAGGTTCGACCATAAGGCACCTGGCTTTTGCTGCTGGGGTGAGCATCTCCCCGACTAGAGGTCAGCCCGGACGTCACCCTGAGAGGAGTCTGGATCCCTGGCAGCTCTTACCTTTAGTTCCAGAGCCTCCTGCCTGCGGAGCGCAGATGGAGTGAGACGCCCCTGCAGCTCCCGGAGGCTACGAGACAAAGTGAG
This sequence comes from Orycteropus afer afer, assembly GCF_000298275.1. Lineage (NCBI taxonomy): Eukaryota > Metazoa > Chordata > Mammalia > Tubulidentata > Orycteropodidae > Orycteropus > Orycteropus afer. Next base: position 107,595 of record NW_006922259.1, on the reverse strand, counting down.
TCTCAGAGGAGGCCCTGGGATGAAGCGAGAGGACCTCGGCCTCCGGCCGGGCGGGATTCGGAGGGACCTTTGTAGATGCGGACTGGTGGGCTGGCGAGCGGTGTCTGTCTGCCTTCACCTACAGACATGGTCCTCATTTGCCCCAGGCCCCCGCCACCCTCCTGCAGGCCCACTCACTGGTGGTTGCGCGTTACTTGCTGGCATTTGAATTTACTACCGACCTTAAGTTAAAAAAAAAAAAAAAAACTCACTGCCGGCAAGTCGGTCCCAACTCATAGCGACCCCACCTTGAGTTTCCCAGGCGGTATTTCTACGGAAGTAGAAACCCAGGAGTGGCTGGTGGGTTTGAACCGCTAGCTTTCTGGTTAGCAGTCAGGTGTCTTAGGCACTACTCCACCAGAGCTCCAGACCTTCAGTTAACAGGTACGAAAAAATTTATATCCTGTGTTTCTTGGGTGTCGATGATGGCAGAGTCAGGACTAGAACCCAGATCTTTGCTTTCTGTGTCCATTTCTCAAGACAGCCGCCCACTCCCCGCCTGTTGTTGTTATGTGCCGTCGAGTCAGACCTGACTCATAGCGACCCCTCCTTGGGTTTCCGAGGCAGTATCACTACGGAAGTAGATTGCCCCCACCATCAGAAAAAAAAAAAACTCCTTGCCATCCAGAGAGATCCAACTCATCGTGATCCGTCCTTGGGTTGGTTTTCAAGGCGGTATCACTACAGACGTAGATTGGCCAGGTTTCCTTCTGAGGAGTGGCTGGTGGGTTTGAACCACTAATCTTCTGGTTAGCAATCAGATACCTTAGGTACTATGCCACCAGAGCTTTAGGAGGAGAAAAGTTGTGGTGGCTTGTAGTATCAAGCAGATGCTCCAGAGCACCTTGATTGGAATCCTGTTGCCATCCTTACTGGCAGTGTGAACTCAGGGCAAGTTAATCCCATTCTGCCCTCGGTTGCCTTATATAGGGGCATGCTAACAATGACAACTGTGAGGATTAAATCATGTAAAGTGGGACCTGGTTGGTGATAAGGCTTAGTAAGTCTCTGCTACTGAGAGAGTCCACTATCCATTTCTGGGTCTTGCTCTGATACTACCTGAGCCAGGAAAAGTTGCGGCCTCGGCCACGATGGCCACAGATCTTCTCTCTGGTCCTGTCAGCTCTTAGCTGCTTCTGATACCCCTCTCTAAGGGCACCTCAGGTCATTCTCAGTTGGTGTAAGGATTTCAGACTTGGTGATTCTGAGGGATGAAAAGCAGAAGGTGCTTCTTCCTGGCTCCCTTTTTCTTCTTTCAGATCCACCTTCTGGAGACTCCACTCATCCTCAGAAAAAGGATATGGCTACTGGACAAAGAGAAGCAAGGGCTCAGGTAAATTAATCTATCCCAGTGGATAGATGTTTTCCCTACCCTCATCCTAAGTTCTTTACCTAATATAATTTTCTCCAGCATCTGATGCTGGAGAATCCTTTTTCATTGGAGGAGTTGATCCACCCTGATAGATGGTGGATTTTGTGAGGAATGCCTACCCACTCTACCCCCTCTCCATGTCTACTGTTTCTTTGTCTTTTTTTCCTAATATACATATTTCTGTGGCATAGTGCCTAAGGCACTTGACTGCTAACCAGAAGGCTGGTGGTTCAAACCCACCAGCCACTCCTCGGAAGAAAGATTGGAAGATCTACTTCCGTAGTGATACTGCCTCGGAAACCCAAGGAGGGCTCACTATGAGTCAGGTCCAACTCAACAGCACATAACAACAACAATATCAATCACTGCATGATTACTAATTTGACAGGTAAGATGTCGTGTGTCTTAAATCGCTAGGGACAAGACAGACATGCATACTTGGAAAAGTTTCATTCTGGCCCTGCCTTCTTGGATCATCATGTCTTCCTGCCTACTCTTGGTAAGAATGCCTTTTTCTTTCTACCTTTAAGAATCCTGATACCTTCCATGCTTCTTCAACCTGGGGGGTTTTCTCCCTTTTAACATTATTATGCCTTGCTTCTACTACTCACCTAAAAACTGATTCTGCCTTGTCATATTCAATATCCCCATACTGTGTCAATCAGGGAGAGTCCCCATCCATGTTAGCCAACTTGAGAACAAAGTATAGCCAAGTTGGAGTCAACACAGTTTGGAGAGGTCTCTTAACTCCAGGACAGAGGGAAGACTCCTCCCCAGGAAGGGTTTTGTAGGAATAGGTAATGGAGAGGCCGTAGAAACAGTGGTTAGCAAGTGGGGATCTCAAGCCAGAAGGTGTGGGTTTTAACCCATCTCCTCTGTCACAATTTGTGGGCTCTAGGCAAATAACTCCACTCCCCTGCGCCTCAGTTTTCTCACCTATAAACTGGCAATAACAACCATGCTTATCACATGGGTTAGGTGAGAGGATCACATTAGTTGTTGTTGTTAGGTGCCGTGGAGTCATCTCTGCCTCACAGCAGAATGAAACACTGCCTGGTCGTGTGCCAGCCCCAGGATCTTTGCTATACCTGAGACCATCGATGAAGCCACTGTGTCAGTCCAGCTTGTTGAGGGCCTTCACTTTTTTCATTGACTTTACCAAGCGTGATATCATTCTTCAGGGACTTGTCCTTCTTACAATGTGACCAAAGTAGGTGAGATGAAGTCTAGCCATTCTCGCTTCCAAGGAGCATTCCAGCTGCACTTCCAGAACAGATTTGTTAGTTCTTTCAGCACTCCTTGGTACTTTCAGCATTCTTTACCAACACAACTCAAAATCATCAACTCTTCTTGGTCTTCCTTCCTCATTGTCCAGCTCTCACATGCATATGAGGCAATTGAAAATATCATGGCTTGTGTCAGGCACACCTTAGTCTTCAAGGAGATATCTTTGCTCTTCAGCACTTGAAAGAAGTCTTTTGCAACAGATTTGCCCAATGCTATACGTCCTCTGATATCTTGACTGCTGATTGTAGAACCAAGTGATAATGAAGTTTTTGACAGCTTCAATCTTTTCTCCATTTATCATGGTGCTGCCTATTGGTCTAGTTGTGAGGATTTTTGTTTTCTTTTCATTGAGGAGTAATCCACACTGCAGACTGTAGTCATCAGTAAGTGCTTCAAGTCATCCTCACTTCAAACAAGCAAAGTTGTGTCATCAGCGTATTTTAGGTTGTAAATGAACCTTCCTCCAATCCTGATTCTTTATATAGCCCATCTTCTTGAATTATTTGCTCAGCCTACAAATTAAATAAGTATGGTGAAAGGATACAACCCTGACACACTCTCTTCTTGATTTTAAACATACAGTATTCCCTTGTTCTGTTCAAACCGCAGACTTCAGGTCTACATACATATTTCTAATGAGTACAGTGAAGTGTTCTAGAATTCCCATTCATAATGTTATCCATAATTTGTTATGATCCACACAATTGAATACTTTTGCATAGTCAAAGAACACAAGTAAACCTCTTTCTAGTATTCTTTGCTTTCAGCCAAGGATCATCTGACATCAGCAATGGTATCCCTTGTTCTACATCCTCTTCTGAATCCAGCTTGCATTTCTGGAAGTTCTCTGTCAATATACTGCTGCAAATGTTTTTGAACTATCTTCAGTAAGATTTTACTTGCATGTGATGTTAATATTGTTCAATAATTTCCACATTCTGTGGGATCACCTTTCTTTGGAATGGGTACAAATATGGATCTCTTCCAGTCAGTTGGCCAGATAGCTGTCTTCCAAATCTCTTGGCATAGCCAAGTGAGTGCCTGCAGCACAGCATCAGTTTATTGCAACATCTCAATGGGTATTCCATCAATTCCTGGAGCCTTGCTTTTCACCAACTCCTTCAGTGCAGCTTTGGCTTCTTCCTTCAATACCATAGGTTGTTGATCATATGCCACCTCCTGAAATGGTTCGTGAACATCAACCAATTCTTATTGGGACAGTGACTCTGTGTATTCCTTCCATCTTCTTTTGATGTTTCCTGCATCATTCAATATATTGTCCATAGAATCTTTCAATATTGCAACTAGAGGCTTAAATTTTTTCTTCATTTCTTTCAGCTTCAGAAATGCCGAGCATGTTCTTCCCTTTTGGTTTTCCAACTCCATGTCTTTGCACATTTCATTAGAATAATTGACTGTCTTCTGGAGCTGCTCTTTGATATCTTTTGTTCAACTCTTTTATCTTGTCATTTCTTCCTTTTCTTCGTTCAAGGGCAAGTTTCAGAGTCTCTTCTGACATCCATTTTGGTCTTTTCTTCCTTTACTGTCTTTTTAATGACCTTTTGTTTTCTTCATGGATGATGTTCTTGATATCCTCCTACAATTCCTCTGGTTTTCGGTCATTGGTGTTCAGTGCATCAAATCTGTTCTTTAAATGGTCTCTAAATTCAGAACAGATATATTCAAGGTCATATTTTGGCTCTCGTGGACATGTTTTAATTGTCTTCAACTTCAAGTTGAACTTGCATATGAGCAGTTTATGGTCCATTCCACAGTCAGCTCCTGGCCTTGTTTTGGCTGAAGATATTGAGCTTCCCCATTGCCTCTTGCCACAGATGTAGTCAATCTGATTCCTGTGTTCTCCAGCAGGTGAATTCCATGTATATAGACACTGTTTGCATTGTTGTAAAAGGTATTTGCAAAGAATAAGTCGTTGATCTTGCAAAATTCTATATTGCGATCGCCAGCATTGTATCTATCACCGAGGCCAAATTTTCCAACTACCAGTGATTCTTCTTTGTTTCCAACTTTTGCATTCCAATCACCAGTGATAACCAGCAGATCTTAATTGCATGTTTGTTCAAGTTCAGACTGCAGAAATTGGTAAAAATCTCCAATTTCCTCATCTTTAGCTTTGGTGGTTGGTGCGTAAATTTGAATAATAGTAATATTAACTGGCTATCCTTGTAGGCATTTAGATATTATCCTCTCACTGACAGCATTGTACTTCAGGATAGATCTTGAAACATTCTTTGCAACGATGAATGCCATGCCATTCCTCTTCAATTTCCCATTCTTGGCATGGCAGATCTTGTGGTTGTCTGATTCAAAGTGGCCAAAACCATACATTTCAGCTCACTAATGCCTAGGGTATCAATCTTTATGCATTCCATTTCATTTTTGACAACTTCCAATTTTCCTAGATTCATACTTCATGCATTCCATGTGCCAATTATGAATGGATGTTTGTCCTGTTTTTTCTCATTTTGGATCATGCCAAGTGACCAAATGGAGGTCCCAAAAGCTCTACTTAATCCATACCTTTAAGGTCGTCTCTATTCTAAAGAGGAACTCTGGTAGCGTAGTGCCTAAGGTACTTGACTGCTAACCAAAAGGCTGGCAGTTCAAACCCACCAGCCACTCCTCGGAAGGAAGGTTGGACAATCTACTTCCTTAGTGATACTGCCTCAGAAACCCAAGGAGGCATCACGATGAGTTGGGTCCAACTCAATGGCACATAACAACAACAACAACTATTCTGATGAGGCAGCTCTTTCCCAGTCATATTTTGAGTGCCTTCCAACCTGAAGGGCTCACTCCCGCATTGTATCAGACAGTGTTTCAGGCCTGTTCATAAAGTTGTCCAGTATTATATCAGATGGTGTTTCACTGCTGTTCATAAGGTTTTGATTGGCCAAATCTTTGAGAAGCGGATGGCCTCCTCCTTCTTCTAAGTCTGTCTCAGTCTGGATTAGACACAGTGGTCAGGAAGTGGGGATCTCAAGCCAGAAGATGTGGGTTTTAACCCATCTCCTCTGTTATCATTTGTGTCCCCTGGGCAAATAACTCCATTTCTCTGTGCCTGTTCTCTCACCTGTAAAATTGCAATAACAACCATGCTTATCAGATGGGTTAGGTGAGAAGATCACATTAGTTAGTACACAAAAAATGTTTAGATCAGGGCCACGCACATAATAGAGTCTCATTATGTGGTTGTTGTGGTAGCAGAATATTAATATATGAGTAATATTAATGTTGATAGATAAAAACTATACACTGTTTTCAGGGTCCAGAAAATACTTCTACCTACATGTGTGCATATATATATATATATGTGTGTGTGTATATGTTTGTTTTTTTAAAAAATATATGTACAAAAGCAAGTAAAATTACTCTTAACCTCACCATCTGGTGATAATCACTATTAACCCTTTGGTATGCATCTCACAGAATCATTTTTACGCTTTTTTTTTTTTTTTGTCAAAAACAGGAAAAAAAATAAGCATACTAATTTGTAACCGCTTTTTGTACTTAACATTATCATGCATGTCTTTTTTTGTCAACAGATGTCAATTAGAGGAGTCTAGAAGATGGCATCGTACCTGTAGCCTACACGTTTGTTCCTCTAGCATCGTATGCCTGAAAAACTGGGTGCAGCAGTCTGAAGCAGGGATTCTGGGGCTGCCAACATCTCATTAAGTTAAAGAAGGCCAGATTTAGTGGAGACTGAGAGAAAGAAAAAGACCCAGGATAAATAGCTGGGAAAAATAAAAATAAATGACCAGCCCAACAGTGGGTGAGACAGAGAAGCAGAAAACTCTTTAAATAATACCAGAGAAAACCATGGAGGAAATAAGAAAAGAGGGACACCAGGGAGCCAACAGCAGCTTTGGAGACTTGGACTACCCACAATAGCAGCTTCTGACGGTAACCATGGGAACTGAGCTAAGTAAATGGACAAGATTTCTAAGAAACAGAGCAGAAACCCCTCTGGCTCAGGTCACCACTGAGTTGGGAGCAGAAAGGGAGAAGGGAGATAGGCGGGCCCTGGGACCAGCTCACAGTACAAGGCTGGGATCCAGCTCTTCCAGGACAGCTCTTTAGCAGAGAGGGGTCTGGAGTACGGGTTTTGCAGCTATCCAGCCCAAGTGGAAAGTAGCAGCCCCTTGTCCATTGTAGTCTTTGCCAATTTTGAACTGCACATCTGTGAATAAAGCAAAACATCATCAATTGTAACCGTCCCAAACAGACTCAAAACAAAACTCCAGAACCAGCAATAACCATGGAAACGCAGAAAGTAGGGACTGGCACCTTGGTTTTTTTTCTTTTTCTTTTTCTTTTTCTTTTCTTCCTCTATTTTCCCCTTCTCCTATGCCACACCCAATGGAAGAACTACATTAAACTACCACAACACCTTCTCAACCCAACTCTAAATCCGCTTCATGATGAACAGAGACCTGCATCCACATTGCCCACAGTGATTGCATCATCAAAAGAAAACTGCAGAGCAACCCACCATACCTGAATTAATAACCAAAAAAAATAAAATACACCAGATCCACCTTTGCAAAAATATTTAAACATAAAATCAAGGCAAAACAAATCAATACATAACTAACATTTAAAGATAACAACTTCAAAACATGTAGGAAACAACAGGCAACCTCAAATCAAACAAACAGGATAAGACAAAAATCCCAATAAACATGGACGAAGAGGGGGCAATCGAATTATCCAAGAAGGAATTTAGAAGATATGTTTATAGAACTCAAGAAGAACTTAAGGAAACCTCAAACAGAACCAAGGAGAACACAGACAGTACCCTGGAAGAGCTCCAGAAAACCATTCAAGAACAAACTATCAATACACAGTCAGAACTCATACAAAAGCAGCAGTTAGAAATCCAGAAGAAGAAAACTAAAATTGCAGAATTATACAACACAGTGGAAGCACAGAAGAATAGGCTAGAACTGGCTGAAGAACACATTTCCCAACTAGAAGATAAATCCCTTGACAGAAATGTTACCTACAATGGATGAACAATTAGAGTTAGTTCTTACTATTCAGCAGAAACCATGCAGGCAAGAAGGCAATGTGATGGCATATATAAAACACTGAAGGAAAAGAACTTCCGACCAAGAATTCTATATCCAGCCAAATTGTCCATCAGATATGAGGGTGAAATCAAGACATTCTCACACAAACTGAAATTAAGGGATTTTGTGAGAACCAGACCAATCCTACAACAAATGCTTAAGGAAATCCTTCCAAATAGAGAACCCACAACAGAGAACAACAAATTAAAATCAGGACACGTGACATTGACACTAAAACCAAATCAAAAATAGAGGCTCAAAATTCAAAAACACAGTAATGACCAGAATTACTGGTCAGGTGGAGTCTGGTAGGACCTCCAAGACTATGGCCCTGGAATACACTTAAGGCCTGGGATAAAACTCACTCCCAAGGGCTGGCTCTCAGCCCAACAGTAATAAGATTTACATGCAGAATACTCAACCCAGGGTGATGCACCCACCTTCTCTACAGAGATATATCCCTTGGAGCAATTGGCCATGGGGCACCAGAGGGGCAACATTCACATGGAGGAAAAGATGGACAGACAGGAGTTCATAAATAAGAAGGGCACGGGGTGGCAGGGTAACTGGGAAAGGAGAGGAGGAGAGTGGGTTAGGGTTGGGGATGGTAATTGGGGAATGAAACCAAATGTGCATGAAATGTTGTGTGTGAAACAAATTCTGCTTTGTAAATTTGCACCTAAAGTACCATATATAATCAATATACCATTAGTTTTAGTGATTGCATAGTATTAAGTCAAATGGATGTGATAATAGCTAACATTTGAAACTTTAGTATGACGCAGACATAGTTTTAAGTGCATTGTGTGGATTATCTCCTTTATTTCTTACCTCTGATGTAGGTTGGGCAATCCTACTTCCGTAGTGATACTGCCTCGGAAACCCAAGGAGGGGTCGCTATGAGTCGGGGC
>NW_006922259.1:96958-98156 GCF_000298275.1 Orycteropus afer afer | reverse complement strand
TTCAATACTATCAAATCACAATCAGAAAGATTAATTAACACTCCTACTAATGGTCTGAATATATATATATATATATATCTTTTATAGTGGTTAACAGTGCCTGGTTCATACATCATACTTCTCAGTATATATTTGCCATTGGTTGGTTGATCACTAATCAGATAACTTGGAGCTTTGAGAATCTTGAATAATATCAGAATTTTTTCATGGATAGCCTGCCTACCACCACCTTCTTCCTTCTGAGTGCTGAGTAGTCTGGGTAAGCTTGAATGGCTTCTCCTTACAGGTGTCATTTACATTCAAGGATGTAGCTGTGCTCTTAGGCTGAGTGGAGAAAGCTGGATCCTTCTCAGAGGAAATTGTACTGGAATGTAATGCTATAATAGATACAAATGTGGGTCTCTTCCAGTGTGTTGGCCAGGTAGCTGTCTTCCAAATCTTTTGGCAGAGCTGAGTGAGTGCCTCCAGCATGGCGTCTGTTTGTTGAAACATCTCAGTGGGCATTCCGTCAATTCCTGGAGCCTTGTTATTTGCCAATTCTTTCAGTGCAGCCTCAACTTCTTCCTTCAATACCATTGGTTCTTGATCATATACCACATCTTCAAATGGATGAACATCAATCAATTATTTTTGGTACAGTGACTCTGAATATTCCTTCCTCCTCCTCCTTTGCCTTCTCCTTCCTTCCTTCTCCCTTCTCCCTCTTCCTTCTTCCCTCTTCCTCCCCCTTTCCTCCCCCACTTCTTCCCATTCTTCCCCTTCTTCTTCTCCCCCTCCCCCCTCCTCCTCCACTTCCTCCTCGCCTTCCCCCTCCCCCATCCTCTTTCTCCTCTTCTTCTTTTAAATTTTTATTGTGATTTGAGTGAAAGTTTACAGAGCAAATTCATTTTTCATACAGCAACTCACATATACTTTGTCTCATGACATTGACTGCAATTTCTGACAATGCAACAGCTCCCCTCCCACTTCCTCCCCATAGCTACCTCTTCCCTGTGTCCTTCCGTCCCATGAACTCCTGCCCTTCAGGCTGTCTTCCTGTGCATGCACAGCTCTCCTATTCTCCCATGATTGATCTCTCCAAGGAGTGTATCTACCTAATGTTAGTGTTCAACTCATATGCCTGTCTTTTGTTTGGCTGGAAGCCACAGGAGTGAGTTCAATTCCAGACCTGAAGGGCAGCTAGGGGCCATAGTCTCAG
>NW_006922259.1:91961-96311 GCF_000298275.1 Orycteropus afer afer | reverse complement strand
GTGTTTGCCATCACTGACCATGCAGTACTGTATGTACAGAAGGGTTCATCTTTGTTGTCTCTACCTCCCATGCACCTGTCTCTGTCTTCCTCTTCCTCAGTGCCACTGTGTTGACCACTTACATTTGATACATTGCCCTTCCCTACACCCAAATCAATACTTGTCTCTATCTAGCATTGTTCCCTCCTCTCCCCTCCCACCTCTGGTAACCAACAAAAAAAGTTTCCTTCCATACGTAAGACTTTCATGGACTTTTTACGAAAATGGACTAATAAAATATTTCTCTTTCTGTGATTGACTTATTTCACTCAGCATAATGTCCTCCAAGCTCATCCACATTATATGTATATATAAAGAATAACTAATTATTAGTTATTCTTTAGGATTGCATAGTATTCCATTGTGCGTATGTACCAGAGTTTGGTTATCCATTCTTCTGTTGATGGGCACTTAGGTCATTTCCATCTTTTTGCTATTGTAAATATGCTGCAATGAACATAGGAGTGCATATATCTGTTCTTGTCCTGGCTTTCACTTCTTTAGGATATATACCTAGGAATGCAATTGCTAAGTCAAATGGTATTTCTAATTGTAACTTTTTAATGATCACCATACTGCTTTCCATAGTGCTTATATCATTTTACAGTCTCACCAGCAGTGTGTGAGGGTCCCAGTCTCCATATCCTTGCCAGCATTGATTATTTTCTGTCTTGTTGAACTTGGCTACTGGTGCTGGGGCAAGATGGTATCTCGTTGTTTGGATCTGCATCTCTCTAATGGCTAACGATCATGAGCATTTCCACATATGTTTATTGGCTGCCTGAATATCCTTTTTGGTGAAGTGTCTATTCATGTCTTCTGTCCATTTTTTATTTAGATTATTTGTCTTTTTGTTATTGAGGTGTTGGAGTTTACAATAATCCCTTGTCAGATACGTCATTGCCAAATATTTTTCCTAATATGTAGGTTCTCTTTTGACTCTTTTGGAGACTTTGGAAGCACATAAAAATTTAATTTTTAGAAGGTCCCATTCATCTAGTTTCTCTTTTACTGTTTGTGCATTTTGGGTTATGCTTGATAGTCTATTTATGCCATATATTAAGACCACTAAATTTGCCCCTAGTTTTCCCTTAAAGAACTTTATAATTTTAGGTTTCACATTCAAGTCTTTGATATATCTGAAGTTAGTTTTGTATATGGTATGAGGAACAGATCTTGTTTTATTTTTCTGCAAAAGGATATCCAGTTTGGCCAGCACCATTTGTTAAACAAACAATCTCTTCCCCATTTAATGGATTTCAGCCCTTTGAAAAGATCAGATGTTCATGGGTCAATGTATCTATTTCTGAGTTTTCAATTCTGTTCATTGGTCTATATGTCTTTCCTTATAACAATAGCAGGCAGTTTTGACTACTGCGACTGTATAGTAGGGTTTGAGATCCGGCAGTGTGAAACCTTCTACTTTGTTCCTCTTCTTCGATAGTGCTTTGCTTATCTGAGGTCTCTTTCCTTTCCATATGAAGTTAGTGATTGGTTTTTCCATATCCTTAAAGAATGTTGGTATTATCTGGATTGGGATTGCATTGAATGTGTAGATTGCTTTGGGTAGAATTGACATTTTCAAAATGTTCAGTCTTCCTATCCACGAGCATAGTATGTTCTACCATTTATGTAGATCTCTTGTGGTTACTTTTTTTTTTTTTTTTAATAGTTATTGTGATTTGGGTGAAAGTTTACAGAGAAAATTCACTTTCCATACAATAGTTCACACACACATTGTCTCATGACATTGACTCCAATTTACCCCAATGCAACAGCTCCCCTCCCACTTCCTCACGATAGTTACCTCTTCCCTGTGTCCATCCCTCGATATACTCCTGGCCCCTGAACTGTCTCCCTGTGCATAAACATCCCTTCTGTCCCCCATGATTGTTCTCTCCAAGGAGTGTATATACCCAGGCACATGTTCAACTCATATGCCTGTCTATTGTTTGGCTGGAAGCCACAGGTGTGGGTTCAATTCCAGACCTGAAGCGCAGCTAAGGGCCATAGTCTCAGTGGTTCCACCAGGCTCTATCAGACCAGCAAACCTAGTCCTCCTTCCCTTCCCCCCCCCAAATGATTTTGAGTTTTGTTCCACATTGTTCTCACTCTCTATCCAGGATCTCCTCCATAGATCCCCCCACTGAGTGGTTGACAGTGGTAGCCGGGCACCGTCTAGTTCTTCTGGCCCCATAGTCATATAGGCTGAGGATGGCATGGTGTACCAGTCACAAGGACTAATTGTTTCCATGAATCTTTGGTTTTCTTCATTCTTCTTTGCTCGGGAAGAGGAGAGACCCATCATTGCATCTAGATGGCTGCTTGCAAGCTTTTAAGATCCCAGTCGCTACTCACCAAAGTAGGAGGTGGAACAATGTTTTGTGTGGTATGTTATGTCAATTGAGCTTGATGTCCCCTGCAACTATGGTCCCGAGCACACAGGTTCAACTACTTGCTCCCTCTGGGTAGCTGGCTATGACCAAGCAGTGACTACAATCTTGTCCCTTGTCAGCTCTACTCTACCACTGGGAATTCTTACAGAACATACAAATACACTTGTAGAACCATTGTCTGCCAACCCTGTACTTGGTCTTGGGTACACTCCCTGCTGCATAGACATACCTAATAGTTCAGCCTGCCCACCCATTTATCTGTGTTTGCCTTCACTAACAACAGAGTACTGTATGTGCAGAAGGGTTCATCTTTGTTCCCTGCACCTCCCATGTACCTTTCTATATCTTCCACTTCCTCAATGCCACCATGTTGATCACTCACATTTGGCACATTGCCCTTCTCTTCTTCACCCAAATCGATACTTATCTCTACTTATCTGCCCTCCCCTCCTACCCCTGGTAACCAACAAATAAAATATCCTTCAATATATAGACTGTTCTTGACTTTTACAATAACGGACTAATACAGTATTTGTCCTTCTGTGATTGATTTATTTCACTCAGCATAATGTCCTCCAAGTTCATCCATGTTATGCAGTGTTTTGCAGATTCTACATTATTCTTTAGAGTTGCATAGTATTCCATTGTGTGTGTGTACCATAGTTTGGTTATCCATTCTTCTGTTGATGGACACCTAGGTTGTTTCCATCTTTTGGCTATTGTAAATAGTGCTGCGATGAACATGGGTGTGCATATGTCTGTTCTTTTCGTGGCTCTCACTTCTTTAGGATAAATACCTAGTAATGGAATGGCTGGGTCAAATGGTATTTCTATTTCCAACTTTTTAAGCAATCACTATACTGCTTTCCATAGCGGTTGTACTGTTTTACAGTCCCACCAGCAGGTTATGAGAGTCCCAATCTCTCCACATCCTCACCAGCATTTGATACTTTCTGTCTTTTTGAACTTTGCTACTAGTGCTGGGGCAAGATGGTATCTCATGGTTGTTTTGATTTACATCTCTCTAATGGCTAATGATCATGAGTATTTCTTCATATATTTGTTGGCAGCCTGAATATCCTCCTTGGTGAAGTGTCTATTCATGTCTTCTGCCCATTTTTTAATTGGATTTTTGTCTTTTTGTTATTGAGATGTTGGAGTTTTCTATAAATTCTAGAGATAAGTCCCTTGTCAGATATGTCATTGCCAAATATTCTTTCCTAATCTGTAGGTTCTCTTTTGACTCTTTTGGAGAAGTCTTTGGAAGCACATAAAAATTTAATTTTTAGAAGGTCCCATTAATCTAGTTTTTCTTCTACTGTTTGAGTATTTTGGGTTATGCTTGATAGTGTATTTATGCCATATATTTGGGCCTCTAAATTTACCCATACTTTTTCCTTGAGGAACTCTATAGTTTTAGGTTTCATATTTAAGTCTTTGATCCATCTGAAGTTAGTTTTTGTGTATGGTGTGAGGTACAAATCTTGTTTCATTTTTCTGGAAATGGATATCCAGTTTAGCAAGCACCATTTATTAAACAACATTCTCTTCCCCATTTAATGGATTTAGGCCCTTTGCCAAAGATCAGCTGACCTTAGCTTGATGGATCTATTTCTGGGTTCTCAATTCCATTTCATTGGTCTATGTGTCTGTCACTGTAGCCATACCAGGCAGTTTTGACCACTGTGGCTATATACTAGGTTTTGAGATCTGGCAGTGTGAGACCTCCTACTTTGTTGTTCTTCTACAATAGTGCTTTGCTTATCCGGGTTCTCTTTCCTTTCCAAATAAAGTTAGTGATTGGTTTTTCTATATCCTTTAAAAATGTTGATGGAATCTGGATTGGAATTGTGTTGAATGTATAGATTACTTTAGGTAGAATTGACATTTTCACAATGTTCAATCTTCCTATCCA
>NW_006922259.1:72986-80353 GCF_000298275.1 Orycteropus afer afer | reverse complement strand
GTCTGCCTTGAGCATTATGCTCTTTTAAGAACAATCTACACTCACTGCCACTGAGTCCATTTTGACTCATAGCAACCATATGGGATCAAATTGATAACAGCAACTTGAAAGATTAGATTGGAACCCTAGGGGGCAGTAAGTTTATGCTAATGAGGTGGAACAACTCAGAAAAATAGAGTGAAATGATTGCACAACTCAAAGAGTGTAATCCATGTCACAAAAGTGCACATGTAGAAATTACTGAATTGGTGTATGTTATCCTGTGTATATTCTCAACAACAACAACAAAATAAATGAATTTAGGGGGAGAAAAGAAAAGGTTTTATATATACCATCCCATTGTCTTCTCGTTGATATGGTTTCTGCCGAGAAATCTGAGCTTAGTTTTATTGGTTGCCCCTTGTAGGTAGCTTTTTTGTTTTTCCCATGCTGCTTTCAGGATTCTTTCTTTGTCTTTGGTTTTGGTGAGTTTGATTATGATATGTCTTGGTGATTCTCTTTTGGGGTCTATCCTGTTTGGGGTTTGTTGTACTTCTTGAATGGATATATTCTCATCTTTCATCATACCAGGAAAATTGTCTTCCAACAAATCTTTGACAATTACTTCTGTGGTTTTATTTGTCTCTTCCTCTTCTGGAATTCTGATTACACATACATTATCCCTTTTGATGGTATCCCACCTGAACCCTTGGCTTATTTCATTTTGTTTTTTATCTTTTTTCTGATTAATCCCTTTCCAAATAAGTATTGAGGTATTTTCCTTCAATCTTACTAATTCTGCCTTCCATTGATTCAGTTCTACCCTTTTGTCCATTCAATGTGTTATCTATTTGTGAAAATTTAGTATTAATCTTCTGGATTTCTGTCTGTAGATTTTTGTATCATTTCTAATTTTTCATTTATTTTATCATTTTATTCTTGTTTTGTCTTTCTAATTTGTTCTAGGCTTTTCTCTGTGTTTTCCTCAATTTTGTCTGTTTTCCTTGATCTGTCTCTCAATTTGTTGAAGGTACCGAAATATAATTCTTTTAAATTCCTTATCAGGGAGTTCCAATGCTGCTGGGGAACCAGGAATGTGTTTTGGGTCTGTATCCTGGTCCCTTGTTTCTTCTGGTTTATCTGGCTTCTTTGTGTGGACTGTGATGCTCTGTTGTCTCTGAGGCATTGTGATGTTTTTGTGTTTATATTTAATTGGTGATTGTATATTGAAGTGACTTGCCCACAATTTTTGTTTTCTTTGTTTGTGTGTTATCTACATAAGCAGGATACTGTGCTGTGCTCCTCTATTTGCTAGTTGGCAGCATATATACACTCACCACCTGTCTCCTTTCCCATTGTCAGCCCCCATACATCCCTGCCATCCTTGGAAAATGCAGCCTATTCATAGGTCCCTGGAATCCAAATGAAAGTGCTATCACTTTAAAATCCAAAATGGCCACTGCTTGTAAAGATTCAAAAAGGCTGTGCCCGAAAGTGGTCCTATAAGTGTATTTATATGATCTGAATTCCCAGGTGTATAGTAGAGCTGACAAGAGGCAAGGTTGTAGTCACTTCTTGGTCACAGCCAGCTGCCCAGAGGGACAGAGTAGTTGAACCTGTGGGCTTGGGACCATAGTTGCAGGGGACATCAAGCTCAATTGGCATAACATACTACATAAAACATTGTTTCACCTCCTACATTGGTGAGTAGTGACTGGGATCTTAAAAGCTTGCAAGCTGCCATCTAGATGCAACGATGGGTCTCTCCTCATCCAGAGCAAAGAAGAATGAAGAAAACCTAAAAGTCATGGAAACAGTCCTAGTGACTGGTACACCATCCAATCTGCAGCCTACATGACTATGAGACCAGAAGAACTAGATGATGCCCGACTACCACTGTCAACCACTCAGCAGGGGATCTATGTAGGAGATCCTTGACAGAGAGGGAGAACAATGTGGAACAAAACTCAAAATCATTTGGAGAAAAAATGGGGGGGATCAGTTTTGCTGGTCCAATAGAGCCTGGTGGAACCACTGAGACTATGGCCCCTAGCTGCCCTTCAGGTCTGGAATTGAACCCACACCTGTGGCTTCCAGCCAAGTAAAAGACAGGCATAGGAGTTGAACATTTACCTGAGGTAGATACAGTCCTTGGAGAGAACAATCATGGGAGAAAGGAGGACTGTTTACATACAGGGAGACAGCTCAAGGGGCAGGAGTACATGGAGGGATGGACACGGGAGAGGTAACTGTCAGGAGGAAGTGGGAGGGGAGCTGTTGCATTGAGGTAAATTGTGATCAATGTCCTGAGACAAAGTGTATGTGAACTGCTGTCTGGAAAGTGAATTTGCTCTCTAAATTTTCACCCAAATCACAATATAAATAAATAAACAAAAATTTTTAAAAAGGCTGTGCCCTTGGTCATTTCAAATATCCAAATTGGCCACTGCTTGTACACATTCAAAATGGCTGCACCCTCGGTCTCTTTAAATATCCTAAATGGCCACTGTTTATACATATTCAATATGGCTGCTCCCTCAGTCACTTTAAATATCCTAAATGGCTACCATTTATAAACATTAAAAATGGTTGTGCCCTCAGTCACTAAATATCCAAAATAGCTACAACTTATAAACAGTCATAATGACTGTACCCTCAGAACAGCCAAAGGTCCACAGCTCAAGTTTTCTCCTTCCTTGCTGTTTCCCCTCCTAGTCATAGGCCACAAGCACTGTTGTCCCTGCAGCCCATGGCAACCAGAGCTGGACTTTAGATCAATTCTCAAGTCCCAACACCACTGGAAAATATTTAGAATGTTGGTCCCATCAAAGTAGCTGACAGTCCACTGCTCCGACCATCTCCATATTTACTGTTTTCATTCAAGTATTTCCACTAGTTGGTGCCTCATCCACTTACATATACTTCCTTTCAAAGCTCAGGGCACCAGGATTATCTTTTGTATCTCTATCAATTGGTTTCTCTTTTCTTTGTTGAAAAGGGTCTGTGTAGCTTGTCAGCTTATTCTTCCATCTTCTGCTTCTCTAGTCTTGAGAAATGCTGACCATGTTCTTCCCTTTTGGTTTTCTAACTTCATATCACTGCATATTTCTTATAATACTTTAATTTATCTTCTGGAGCTACCCTTTCAAATATTCTGTTCAGCTCTTTTATGTCATCATTTCTTCCATTTGCTTTAGCCACTCTACATTCAAGAACAAGTTCCAGAGTCTCCTCTGACATCCATTTTTGTCTTTTCTTTCTTTCCTATCCTTTTAATGACTTCTTTTCCTTCATGTTTTATGTCATCTCACAGTTTATCTAGTCTTCAGTCATTAATCTTCAATGCATTGAATCTCTTCTTGAGATGGTCTTTAAATTTTGATGGTATATGCTCAAGGTCATACTTTGGTTCTCATGGACTTGTTTTAATTTCCTTCAGCTTCACCTTGAACTTGTATATGAGCAATCAGTGGTCTGTCTGCAGTTGTCCTCTGGCCTTGTTCTGACTGACAGTATTGAACTTCTCTATCATCACTTTCTGCAGATGTAGTTGATTGGATTGCTCTGTATTTCATCTAGTGAGGCCTTCATGGATCGTCACTGTTCTTGTTGTTGAAAATAAGTATTTTCAATGAATAAGAACTTGGCCTTGCAAAAATCAGTTGTGAGATCTCCAGCTTAATTTCTGTCACCAAGGCCATATATTCCAACTTCTTTTTTTCCAACTTTCACATTCTAATCACAAGTAAATATCAATGTATTTTGATTGCACATTTGATTAATTAAAGAAGCAGAAGATGGTACATTTTTCCATTTCTTATGTTTGGCATCAGTGGTTAGTGCATACATTTGAATAATAGCTATATTACCTGGTCTTCCTTGTAGGCATATGGATATCCTATCACTGACAGCATTATACTTCAGGAGAGATCTTGAAATAATCTTTTTGGCAATGAATGTGATGTCATTCCTCTTCAATTTGTCATTCCTAGCATAATAGACCATAAGTCAACTCAGTAGTGCCTAGGATGTCAATCTTTATGCATTCCATTTCATTTTTTATAACTTCCAGGTTTCCGAGATTTATACCTCATACATTCCATGTTCTAATTAATAAGGATGTTTGCAGCCATTTCTTCTCATTTTGAGTTGTGCCACAACAGCAAATGAAAGTCCTAACAGCTGTTCTCCATCCATGTCATTAAGATCAACTCTATTTTGAAGAAGCAACTCTTCCCTGGTTGCATCCTGAGTGCCTTCCAACCTGAGGGACTCATCTTCCAGCACTATATCAGACTGTGTTCCACTAGGATTCATAAAATTTTCACTGCTCAGTACTTTAGTAGTAGATCTCCAAGTCATTTCTTCTGGTCTGTGTTAATCTAGAAGCTCCACTGAAACCTGTCCACCATGGGTGATCCTGCTGGCATTTGAAATACCAGTAGCATAGCTCATATGCCTCATAGCAATAGACAAGCCACCACAGTAAAACAAACTGACACGAGTGGTGTTACAGCCTACACCTTTACAATTTATCATATAAATTCAATACTTTTCTTTTGAGAGATTTTAGAATGATTCTTTTCCTCTTCAATCCTTTTATTGATGGTGATTTTGCCAATCTTTATGTGTGGATATTTGTCTATAAAACTTGAGAACATAAATAAAACTGAACAATAATTTTATCATAAGCATCAGTCTAATTATATTGTTGTTGTTCTGTGATGTCCTGTCAGACCCAACTCATAGCGACACCTCCTTGGGTTTCTGAGGCAGTATCCCTACAGAAATAGATTGCCTAATCTTCCTTCCAAGGAGTAGCTGGTGGGTTTGAACCTCCAGCCTTCTGGTTAGCAGTCAAATGCCTTAGGCACTACACTACCAGAGCTCCACAGTCTAATTATAGTCCTTTTTAAAATTAAAAATCGTATATTTTTTTTCCCTTTCTTTTGTCATTATGGAGTGAGGCCTTTTTGGAGACTTCACTCTGATTTTGCTTTTGATACTCAATCTGTTGACTAGTCACTAGGAATTTCTTTAGTCTAGCTCCTGGGTCCCTTGACACTACATATGTATACATGTATAAATATTATATGTTTTTAAACCTCCAAGGCAGAGGGTTTAGTTAGTCATGCAATTTATTTCATAGCACATTTTCAGCACCGGCATGTGAAAGGCTCTTCTTGTTATTCTTATACTCCCTTTCTCACTCCATTTTCTTCTCTTTCCCACCCCATCCCCACTGCAATAGGCAAACATTCTAATGCATTTGATGTGTTACTTATTAACCATAAAAATTTTCTTAGTGTCCTTCCATTCTACTAATATCATTGTGTTCCACACTCCCATTGTAACTTCTGTGGTCCATACAAAAAAAATTTCACTTACTTTGTATTTTCTATACTGCAAAAAAGAAATAGCTATGCTTGGAGTTCTCATTCCTATTAGCTTAGAGATCAGAATCTCGAGAAATGTAACACACACTACAGTGATATTCTTTGAGCCACCATAGTAAACAGAGTGGAGAGATTTATTTATAGGACATTATATTTTCCAATTTAGGTCCAACAAGGTTTCAAAACAAAACAAAAATACTGCCACTGAGTCAATTCCGACTCACAACAACCCTGTTGGGTTTCCAAGGCTGTAAATCTTTACAAAAGTAGATTGCCCTGTCTTCCTCCCACACAGCATCTGGTAGATTTGAACCACCAACCTTCTGGTTAGCAACCAAATGCCTTACTCTCTATGCCACCAGAGCTTCTTTTGTAAAACATAACTATTAAAATTTTAACTTTTTGCAAACCACAAATGTGCTTTCTTTTATAATTTCAAAAAAAAGTGCAAGCTCTTTCTAGCTTAAAATCTTAATTTCTATCTAAACTAATGTAATTTTATACTTGTTTCATCCATTAATTTAGAACAAGACCAAAATAACAAAAATATTAGATGAACAAGTGCCTCATGTTAGTGACTTCCCACAAACCTGTCATCATGACTGTATATTTTATCAAAACTTCACTAAGGGGAAATTCAGAAAGTTGTAGGCAAAAAGTAAACACACTTTCCCCTTCCCCTTAAAATTAGTACCAAAAGTCATTGATACACATAAAGTTAATCATGGAAACTGTATAGAATGGGAAGAGCCTAAAGCCCTAGGCAACACCAATAATTAACGATAGTGGAGGTGAAGCCTAGTCTGTGAAATAAACTGAGGAGTGTCATTAGTAGAAAAAAGAGAAAAGCAAAAAGAAAAAAAAGAAAGAAAAATGTCTCTAAGGATACTTTAAGAAGAGGGAAAATGTAGAGGGGTGAAAAGTGAGGGTCAGATAGACTGATACAATGAAATGCAAAGGATCCTTTTAAATGGTTGCTTCTGACCTAGCAGAAAATACAAGGTACACATGGAATCATTCCACTGGTGAAAATGAATATGCATTAACTGTGACCTTCACCAAATTTAAATATTTATTAAATTTTGTCTTTTATTATCTTATCTTGCTAGCCCTCCTCTGCCTCCTTTTGTCCTTGCCTATCCTATTATTAATCCTTGACTTCTTTTCATTATTGCCTGCATAGCTTCTCTCACTTCGTACGTAAATTGACTATCTTCCTGGCTTGCAAGCTTTCGCTTCACCTTACGTTTTGACACTTTTTCCACAGACTTTCAATAATGTCTACTGTTTCCCTACTGGGATTGGCCCTGAAACCTCCACACAACTCATTTACTATCCTACAAGGGAGCTGCTTCTGTAAGAGTTTCAAATATGTGTACCTATTAACTAAGACAATGCTGTGTTTAAGGAAGATTGATAAAAAAAAAAAAAACTCTATTTGTAAAGAGCTCTGGTGGCACAGTTCCTATGACATTTGATTACTAAATAGAAGGTTGGCGGTTCAAACCCACCAGCCATTCCATGGAAGGAAGATGGGACAATCTACTTCCATAAAGATGGACTGCCTCGGAAACCCAATGGGGATCACTATAAGTCAGAATGACTCAATGGCAGTAAGTTTTTTGTTTTTGTTTTTGTTTTTTGGTTTGTTCTGTTTGTAACTGTGTTGCTAATATGAAAAACCTTGCATACCCAGAATAATGTGATGGTGAAGTCTGGTTACTAAAAATAATTTTTGCAAAATTTGCTTTGATATTTATGAGTGATATTGATGTGTAGTTTTCTTTCTTTCTATTGTCTTTATCTGGTTTAGGTAGCAGTGTTACATTTGCTTCATAAAAGGAATTAGGAAGCATTCTGTCATTTTCAGTGCTGTGGAGTAATTTATAGAGACCATTGGATGAAACTACTTCATCTTCAAGTTTTGTTAGAATTCCCTAGTGGGTTTGTTTGTTTGTTTTCCAGCTTCTCTGGGTTTTTCTTTATTTTTTT
>NW_006922259.1:67062-69805 GCF_000298275.1 Orycteropus afer afer | reverse complement strand
TAGTTGGGGTTTAGTCCACTTCTATATCCTCCCCTTCAAGGCTCAGGGGTCCAGGATTATCTTCTGTGTCTGTGTTAATTGGTTTCCCTTTCCTTTGTTGAAGAGGATCTGTGCAGTCTTTCTGCCTATTCCGCCATCTTGCTGGATCATCTTTGTTTTTTTCCAATTGTGATTTGGGTAAGGTTTATAGAGCAAATTCATTTTCCATACAGCAGTTCATACACATTTTGTTTTCATGATATTGATTGCAATTCCCACAATTACCAACTCATTTCCCAGTTCCTCCCTGTGGTTACTGTTTCCTGTGTCCTTCTTTCATATGTGTTCCTGCCCTATGAGCTATCTCCCTGTGTAAATATGGCCCTTCTGATCTCCCATTAATGATTGTTCCAAGGAGTGTACCTACCTGATGTAAATGTTCACCTTATATGCCTGTCTACTGTTTGTCTGGAAGCCACAGGCATGAGTTTAATTCCAGGACTGATGGGCCCCTGGTCCTTTTTTATGTGGTGATTACTTAATAATTCTATTTCTTTGATAAAAATTGGTAAAACTGGTATATTTATCCTTTATAATATTATTGGGATAGACTTTGGCAATCTGTTTTCCCCTAGTGAAGTATACATTTCTTCTAGTTTTCCAGATTTATTTGGATAGTGGTTTCTGTGTCCTTCGTTACTAATTTCTGCTTTTACCTGCCCTAGTGAAGTATACATTTCTTCTAGTTTTCCAGATTTATTTGGATAGTGGTTTCTGTGTCCTTCGTTACTAATTTCTGCTTTTACCTGTATTATACTCTTCCTTGTGCTTTATTTTTCATTTAGTTTTTCTTTATCTAGTGTTTTGAACAGAGAACTTAAATAATGTCTTCTTTCCCTTTCCTCTGGTCCTGTTCTAATCTTCTTCATTGATTTTTTTATGCATATAAATGTATAAAAATGTTTATTGACTCAGGGTGGAATTACTCCTTGTAGTGGTCTCTTCAGCTCTTCTTCAGGCTGTTTGCTTGAATTCCTCCTCCATCTCCATAGCATTTTTTTCTGTCTGCCTTGGTTCACCACAAAGCTTTATGGCAAAACAGGTTCAGCACAGGAATATGTGGAACTGTTACAGTGGGAATTGTTGCTTTTTCTCTTGTAGTACAAATTTGTTTTGCAGTTTTGGCATTTTCTGTCTTCAAATAATGTTGAGGATGAGGTTTTGCATATTTTTGAAGTCATTTTGTATCATTCAGGGAAGAAATTTTAGGAGATTGTTTACCACACACCCACCATTGTCTTCAGCTACCACGAAGTCTTTTTAGTTTTTCCTTATTTTGGCATTTCCTTTTTAAACATAACTTTTTTCCCTCAATAAAAATTATAATTTTCTACTTAGAAGGTATCTTTTTAAGTAAAAAATATGTTTTAATATCTTTTCCTCTGTATACTGATTTTTAATTCATTTGCAGAAACTAGGGTTTCTATAAGAGCAGAAAAACTACCTCATTCTTGTTTCAAGGAAGGACAGAAAGTATAAAAAGACTTAATTTTTAATTTTATTATGGAAAATTTTAAACATATATAAAAATAGTATAATATAACGAACCTACATGTATTCATTATCTAGTTTCAAAAATTCTTAACCCCTAGTCAGTTTTGTTGCAATCATACCAGTGGTTCTCAGCTTGGGATGATTTACCCACATGGATATTTGTCAATGTTTCAAAACATTTTTGAATGTCACAATCTAGAGGGGAGGGTACTATGGGCATCTAGTGGGTAGAGACTAGATTTACTGCTAAACATCCTACAATTCACAAGATATCCCCACACAACAAACAGTCTTCCAATCCAAAATGTCAGCCAAGGTTGAGAAACCCTGATCTATACTCTGCCTTAATGCACTGCCACTTTATAATGTTGAGTTGTTCTATATAAGAACAAGATATTTATTTCCACTTGATCAGGTATACTTTAATATCTTTCAATGATGTTTAAAATATTCCTTCTATAGATATTATATATTTCTTGGAAATTGGTTTTCAGTACTATTATGAACTCTCAAATTTATTGTTAGTGTAAATTGGAGCTATTGATTGTAGTATGTTAATTTTAAATCATACTGCCTCACTAAATTAGTTTTATCATTGATTCTCTGGGGTTTTTTAGATGCAGTATCATATCTGCAAATTGAGATAGTTTTACTTCTTTACTCATCCTTGGTCTCTAACTGATTTCTCTTGTCTAATTACATTGGTTAATACTCCTAATACAATGTTGAATAGTAGCAAAAAGAATGGGAATCTTTTCTGTATTCCTGATAATAGTGGAAATGTCTCTAGTGTTTTTCCAGTTAGTAATATAGTGGCTTTAGGCTAATGAATATATATTTTATCATGTTGCAGAAATACCCCTCAATTATCATTTTCTTGAGTGTTTTTTATTATGAATGATACTGAATTTTGTTCAAGCATTTTTCAGCATCTAAGAAATACTCATATAATTCTTCTCTTAGATATGTACATTATCATACACTATACCAAAAAAGGAAGGTTGGGCAATCTGCTCCCATAGTGATACTGCCTCGGAAATCCAAGGAGTTGGATCTGACTCAACAGCAATGAGTTGATACCAAAACCAAACCAAACTCTTTGCCATCTAAAAAAAAAAAAAGCAGGCAAAACTGGAGAGCCATTTGCAGAAAAATGAAACAAGATCTGTACCTCACACCACACACAAAAACGAACTCCAGATGGATCAAA
>NW_006922259.1:60864-63717 GCF_000298275.1 Orycteropus afer afer | reverse complement strand
AATTTTGGTCAATGACATGAGACAAAGTATATGTGAACTGCTGTATGAAAAGTGAATTTACTCTGTAAATCTTCACCCAAATCAAAATAAAATTTAAAAAAAAAAAAGCAAACCCACTGCCATCTAGTTGATTCCAAATCATAGTGACCCCCACTGAATTTTCAAGGCAGTAAATATTTACAGGAGTAGATTGTCCCATCTTCCTTCTGTGGAGTAGCTGGTGAGTTTGAACCATCAACCTTCTGGTTAGCAGTCAGATGCATTAGGCACTACACCACCAGAGCACCTTATTATACATTATAATAAGTGTTATAATAAGGAAAGAGGTTGTTGGAGCTTAGAGCCAGGAAAGCCTATGCAGAGGATTTAACATTTGAACTGAAATGGAGGCTCCAGAAGATTTTAATATGTAGAAAAGAAGGCATAGACTTTCAAAACTAGAAATAATTACACAAAAGAAAAAGAAATCATGACAGTATTGTCTTAGTTATCTACTGCTGCTATGACAGAAATACTACAAGTAGATGTTTCAACAAACAGAAATTTGTTTTCTCATAGGTTAGAGGGCTAGAAGTCCAAATTCAGATCACCCAGCTCTGGGGGAATGGTTTCTATTTCTGCCATCTCTGTGAT
Source organism: Orycteropus afer afer (assembly GCF_000298275.1). Taxonomy (NCBI): domain Eukaryota; kingdom Metazoa; phylum Chordata; class Mammalia; order Tubulidentata; family Orycteropodidae; genus Orycteropus; species Orycteropus afer. The sequence continues at coordinate 63,084 of NW_006922259.1, read as the reverse complement.
AAAGCCCTTGTCTCTTCATTTTCTGCTTCCTGGTTGCTTAGAGATCTCCATGTATCTTGGATCTCTCTTTCCACATCTCTGATTGCCTAATCTGCTCCTTTTACCTCTTGTGAGAGATTGACTCAAGTCATGCACTACACTAATCTTGCCTGATTAACATAATAGAAAATTTATCCCAAATGGGATTATAGCCACAGGCATAGAGGTTAGCATATACAACACATGTTTTTGGGGGACACCATTCAATCCATAACAGTACTTTAGGAATCACAGATTTTGGATACCATACTGTCTCTCTCATTTCATACTCCTCTTCTAATCCTTTCTTTACATTGCCCATCCTCCTGGTCATTCTTATACTCTCACCCTCCATTAATGAACTTGCTTTATTCTTTTGTCTGCCTAATACATTGGTTTTCATACATTATTTTTTTAATGGGACTTTACTTTTCTAATTTTTCCTCTTGTCATTATCTTTTGCAAGACAGCAAGCCTATATTTAAATATTATTAATATTTACCTTTTCTAGACATTTGATCTCAACCATTCACATAAACCAGTGGCAATTTCTTTTATTTCTTCTTTTTTTCTGTATTTTTTAGGATGGGAAAGCAGTTCTAAAACTACAAAACCAAGTCAGATTCAACGGTCATCATTTCAAGGGCTGGTGAGGAAAAAACTCAAAAGGGATGAATCCTGGAACTTCAAATCAGAAAAGCCATGTATATATGAAGACATGTAACAAATGCATGTAACATATAAGAAAGCATTCTATTTCAGATGTTTCTGACTTAGTCTTCATTAGATATTAAATTCCAAGGACAAACTTGGTAATAATTGTGAGGAAAACTTTTATACTTGCCAATCACATTCCTAAATATCCTAGGACAAATGATTCACAATTAGAGACATTGTCTCTAGCCATTCATATGATAAAAAGTGAATATAATCATGCATATTCTTTCTGTGTCTATCTCCAGAATTGTACAATAGATGCCATATGTGTTTGTGATAAAAGAATCTAGGTGCAAAGGTGCTACATTTATCATTAGAAAAGCACCACCCATATAAGCTATTAGCATATTTATTACAACTAACATTTTAATAGCTAACAAAAGAATTGATAATTATCAAATGTCAATTATAAACAATTATAAACCAAATTATACATTTACCATTTGGTTCAAAGACTTTGGGGGTTACTTTTGGTTTATATAATGTATCAAATATAGATATGCATTTTTAGAACAAAGGACCAAATAAAAGATTTTAAAAACTATAAACTATCTCTTCAGTCTTTGGAATTTTCCTTTTCCTAACCTGTTGTCAAACTTTCTGCATGATTTTCATGAAAAAAGGAGACAGAAAATATTCTCTTCCTCCTTTGTTGTTCTATCATTGCCAATTTATACCTAATACCTCCCAAATATTCTATGTAATTCTAAATATTTTTTCTTAGAATTATTTTTTCTTTTGCCCCAAAGTCATAAAAGCATACTTAATATCCTGTCAACAGTCATCTTAGGTAAATAGAAAAAAATATAGTTTGTTTAGGCAATCACTTCATGGCCAAAGCACTTTTTAAAAAATTGATTACAAAATAAATCCTATAAAAGTTTAAATAAAGAAGTTCCGGCAAGATGGCAGACTAGGCAGAAGGACTGCACAGACCCTCTTCAACAAACAAAAGGGAAACCAATTAACACAGACACAGAAGATAATCTGGGACCCCTGAGCCTTGAAGGGAAGGATACAAAAGTGGACTAAACCCCAACTAGCAGAAGAATTTGTGTGAAAATACCAAAAAAGGAGACACACTTAGCTGCGGTCTGCCAGTGACCTGAGCGACCCTGATGGCACAGACTGCACAGATGGCTTGGAGATTCCCAAGTGGTGGTAGGACCTAAGAATTAACCTAAAAACCACCCTGCTAGGAAGGGACTGCACGGAGGACTGTGCACGGTGGCTGGGGAACAAACGGAAAAGGTGAAGAGAAAGGTGGGCTGAGCTGTGGACTTTTGCCAGTCCGAAGAGCACCGCCATTTTGAAGGTTTAAAAAGCGGCTTGACTATTTTGGATATTTAAAGAGACAGCGCTCTCACAGATTCCTGGGGCTTAAGAACATATTCTGCTTTCCAGCAAACCCAAGGACACTCAGGGCCTACAAGACTGAAAACGTACGACATTCTTCTTGTTACTATACCCTACACCCACTTGGTG
>NW_006922259.1:55092-57707 GCF_000298275.1 Orycteropus afer afer | reverse complement strand
ATTTACCTCAAGTAGACACACGCCCTGGAGAGAACAATCATGGGAGAAGGAAGGGCTGCTTATGCACAGGGAGACAGCTCAGGGCACAGGAGAGTATGGAGGGATGGTCACTGGGAAGAGGTAACTGGGGAGGAAGTGGGAGGGGAGTTGTTGTATTGTGGTAAACTGTGGTCAATGACATGAAAGTATATGTGAACTGCTGTATGGAAAGTGAATTTGTTCTGTAAATCTTCACCCAAATCACAATCAATCAATCAATAAATAAATAATAAAAAAGGAAAAAAAAAAGTTTAAATAAATCACTTGTTGCAAACTCATTAAAACACATTTCATAAATTAAATAAAATCAAATTTCCCCACTTTGTGTTTCCTAATGTTGAGAAATTTCCATCTGCAGAAGAAAACAAAAATAAGTAAATAATTCCACATTTTGTAACCTAGTAAATATTCAAATCCAGCTTTGTGTGAGGTGCTAAGCTGGATATTAGAAATTGTAGAGAGGAAAGAAACAGGCCCTATATTGAAGAAATCATGAATAAGGGCAGGGCAAGAAGATTTGACAAGAATAGTAAATAACAAAGAATATTACCATAATATGTTAAAATTGTAAAAGTATTATTTTTGGTGAAAATATACAGCAAAAGATACACCATTTAAACTATATACAGTCCAGTGATCTTCAAGTTACACAACCAATCTCACTAACTTTTTATAAATTATTCCACCACCATTAACATAAACTCACTGCCCCCTAAGATTCTCATCTAACCTTTTGAATTGTTATCAATTTGATCCCACTTAGATAATTCTTTAAAGAACACACAGCTCAAGGCAGACATAAATTTACCATTTGGTTCAAAGACTTTTTGGGAGTTACTTTTGGTTTAACATTTAAAGGTTATCTCAGAGCAGACTCATCCAGCCTCTATAGCTGCAGAAATTCTGAATTCCACTGAGAATTTTAGATTCCATTCTGCACTTCCCCCTTTTTGATTGGGATTCTTCTATAGAATCTGATCAAAACATTCAATAATGGTAGCCAGGAACCATCCAGTTGCTCTGGTCTCATGGCAAAGAAAACAATTGTTCATGGAGGGAACCAGGCAAACATTCCATTGCCTCTTATGATTCCTATGTCTCTTACTTTGTCTGCTTGACTCAGGAAAATGGAGACCCATTGTACTTTTGAAGACGCCAGGCATTGTACAATGAACTAGGGAGTAGAACAGAAGCACTGTAAAATGATATTAGGCCAATTGACTATTAGATTACATGAAACCATGACCCTGAAACTAAACTGAAAAAACAAATCCTTGAGGTGCTTGGTTGTACATAGTAGCATAAGCAGCTTTTTTTGTTTTGTTTTGTTTTTTGTAAAAATATACACAATACAGCATTTGCTAAATCAACATTTTTCAAGTGTACAGCTTAATGATACCAATTACATGAATTGCTACTGCAACCGTTACCCTTAATCAATACCAAATTTCCACACCATAAAAAAAGTCACTGCTTCCCAAACAGTGGTTCCTTTTTCCTCCTTCCTCCGGCCCCTGGTATCAACTAATAAAGTTTTGTCTCTATGTATTTGCCTATTCTGGTCATTTTAATTAAGTGAGATCATATAGTATTTGTCTTTTCTGATTGACTTATTTCACTCAGCATAATGACTTCAAGGTTCATCCATGTTGCAGCAGGTATCAGGACTTCATTTCTCTTACTGACTGAGTAATAGCCATTGTATGTATGAACCGTATTTTGTTCATACATCTGCTGCTAGACATTAGGTGGTTTCCACTTTTTGTTATTGTAAATAGTGCTGCAATGAACAGTGGGGTGCATATGTCTGTTCTTGCCACTGCCCCTCAAAGCCTTTGGGTATATAACTAGGAGTGGGGTTTCTGGGTCATATGGAAGTTCTATTTTTACTTTTTGAGGAAATGCCACACTGTTTTTCCCAATGGTTGTACCATTCATTTCCACCATTAATAGATAAGAATTCCAACTTACCCACATCCTCACCAACATTTGATATATTCCAATTCTTTTTTAGCCATCTCTCTGGTGGCTAAAGATATTGAGCATCTTTTCATGTGTTTGTTGACTGTTTGGATACACTCTGGTGAAATGTCTATTCAGGTCTTTTTTTATTGGGTTGGCTGTCTATTACTTGTTAAGTACTAAGAGTTCTTTATGTATTCTGGATATGGTCAGGATATATAATCCTTTTAATATACCTCTGTATTCAGTTTCCTAATATTTTGTTGAGGATTTTTGCATCTATATTCATCAGGGATATAAGTCTGTAATTTTATTTTGTGTGTATGTGTGTACTGTCTTTATGTTCTTTTGGTATCAGGGTGATGCTATCCTCATAGAATAAATTAAGGATAGTTCCCTCATAATTTTTAGAAAAGTTTAAGAAGGTGTCTTAGGTTGGGTTCTCTAGAGAAGCAAAACCAGTGACATGTATATATAGAGAAAGACAATGAAAGAAATTTATCTCAAGAAATTGGCTCACATCATGGGAGAAGGAAGGGCTGCTTATGCACAGGGAGATAGCTCAGGGTGCAGAAGAGTATGAAGGGATGGACACTGGGAGGAGGTAACTATGG
>NW_006922259.1:45431-54962 GCF_000298275.1 Orycteropus afer afer | reverse complement strand
AAAAAAAAAAAAAAGAAATTGGCTCACACAGTTGTGGAGGGTGGCAAGTCCCAAGTCCATGGGTCAAACGTCAAGCAGATAGAGGTTTCTTCCAGTTCACACAGCTGCAGGTGCTGACAAGCCAAGATCAGCAGGCAATACAGCAGGCTTCTGGCTCCAGAGGATGACAAATGCAAGATTGGCAGGTAAAATGGCAGATTGGTGGCTCACAGGCTATGAAGGCAACAATCCCAAGATTGCCAGCCAACACAGAAGGCCACTGATTCAAGTCCAGGAACTAGAGATGAAGATGAGCTAGATGCATGATCGAGATCCAGTAGGAAGCCAGAGAATTTTCCCAGGACATCCATATATATATTGCAAACAGGTTACACTCCTGAGGAAACTCCCCTTCAACTAATTGGCTGCTCATAGCACTTCTCATCATGGAGCTGTTTATATCAGATCTCATCATGGGGGATGACTACATCATAACTGCTAAGCCACTTAGAATCATGGTCTAGCCAAGTTGATGCACAACCTTAACTATGACAGTCCATCTCTTGTCAATTTGGAACTTGTACACATCTCCTTAAGCCACACATAATGTCTAAATAAAGACAATTATAAAGTCATACTTGCACCTTATATGACACAACTAACATGTACAACCAAAAACACATTAGTCCCAAGAAAACAAAAATATCTGATGCACACTTACAAAGAAGAAATACTTGTAACAATCACAGTCCTCAACTCTGCAACTGGTCATGTGGTCATAGCTGGTATTTAGAACTTCTTCCACCACCCACTCTGTATTTCCCTTGCCCTGCTGGTCATGGTTCTTTACCTGGTGGGGTGACCCAAACCTTCATTCCTGAAGGATCTGGACCATCATTAGTCGTATCAGAATTGGGTTGCTGTAGTTTTCCATTGACTTTAATCACAGGGCATGATATTACCGAGATCAGTCACAACCAGAACAATACAGCAACTTCCTTTGCCTGTTGATCCAGAGGCAATGAGGCAAAATGGCTGGATGGCATTCTTAAGTTCTAGTTCAAAGGAATCAGTATTGTGCCTCCAGGTGGGAGTGCTGCTCCCTTTGGGACTAAGACTTCCAGACCCTCAGAGCATAGGGTTACAGGGAGAGTAAGCAAAATTTTTTGAGTGGGTCACTAGGGGTAATAGTGGTGCCACTCTCATTCCCACCCCTTGGCTCCTACATCCATGAACCTTGGTTCTTGGAGAAACAGTACCATAAGTTGCATGCTAGTTTAGAATATATACAGCCTGCCAAGGAACATTGCCCCTAGCTGGTTCCATAAGTGTGTTTTTAGAAGGCCATTCCATCATTCTGTTAGGCCAGCTGCTTCAGGATGGTGGGGAATAAGGTAAGACCAGTGAATTCCATGAGCATAGGCACATTTCCACACTTCATTTTCTGTGAAGTGAATTCCTTGATCCAAGGCAATGCCATGTGGAATACAATGATGGTGTGTAAGTCACTCTATAAGTCCACAGATGGTAATTTTGGCAGGAACATTGTGCAGGGAAGGCAAATCCATATCCAGAGTATGTTTCTATTCCAGTAAGAACAAAGCATTGTTCTTTCCATCTTGGAAGTGGTCTGATATAATCAACCCGCCACCAGATTGCTGACTGATCTTCCTGAAGAATGGTTCCATATCGTGCATTTAGTGTTGGTCTCTGTTTCTGACAGATTGTGCACTCAGCAGTGGCTGTAGCTACCTCGGCCTTGGTGAGTGGAAGCCTGTGTTGCTGAGCCTATGCATAACCTCCATCCTTGCCACCATGGTCACTTTATTCATGAGCTATTTGGGCAATGAAAGGAGTGGCTGAGGAAAAAGGATGATGGGTTTGGACATAAATCTTAAAAAGAAATAAAATAATAAAATAAAAAACTGAGCTACTGACATATCAGAATCAAGTGACTTCACACCTGTTCTGGTTTATTAGTACCACTCTGACAAGAATATACCACAAATGGGATGGCTTTAACAAACAGTTTATTCATTTACAGTTTGGAGGCTTTAAGTTTGAGTTCAAAGTGTCAGGCTCTAGGGGCTCAACCTTGGACTTCAGCTCAGCCTCCTGCTCCTGACCCACTGAAGCTGGAGGCTTTTTTCTTCACTCATGCAGCTGCTGGCTGCTGAGACAGACAAGCCCAAGGTTGACAAGTAAAAAGGCACAGTCCTGATGCTACCAAAACACACGGCAGGCCATTCATTCAAGTCCACTGAAAGTCTCAAGATCAACAGAGCATGTCAGGCTGCTGAACAATGATACGGCTACATGTAGGGTTCAAGTGTGCCATAAACTGTTTCTTATATACAGAAAGCAGACCACATACTCAAGGCAGCTACTCAGCTGCTCCAATAGATTCCACCATGGAGTTAATTACCAATCTCACCATGGGGAATAACTACATTCAGCTGCTGAGTCACTCAACCGGGCCCAGCCAAGTTGACACACAAACTTAACCACCACAATCCCTAAACTCCATTTTTAATTTCTACTTTTCTAAAGAAACCATTCAGTGTTTTTGTCATGGTATTGCTGTTTGAAAAACAAAAGCGGCAGGAGTCAAGATTTCTGACCTAGGTAAAGACTTATTTAGTGTCTGTTAAGAATGTTAAGCAGGAGGACCAGAAGCAGAACTGGTAATGTTAAATGAAGTTTGTCTTTGTTCTCTAGTGCTGCTATAATAGAAGTACCACAAGTGGATGGCTTTAACAAACAGGAATTCATTCTTTTACAATTTAGAAGGCGAGAAGTATGAGTTTAAAGTGCTGGCTCTAGGGGCTGAATGAAGGCCCCTTGACCTTGGGCTTTAGCTCTACCTCCTGTTCCAGGCCCACTAGAGCTGGAGACTTTTTCTGACCCACACAGCTGCTGGCTGCTGAAGGTGATGAACTAAAAATTTCCAGGTAAAATGGCACAGTCCAAAGATTGGCAGGTAACATATCAGGCACTAGAACACTTGGCCAAAGGCAGGATCCAAAATGTGCCGACAAGCTGTAGACCTTACCCAATGCCTTCCCCAACATACTGGAAGCAGGCATCACCCCAAAGGCAACTAATTAGCTGCTCACAGAAGATTCCACCATGGAGTTGATTCCACTCTCATCATGGGGAATAACTACATCCAGCTGTTGAGCACTCAAAACCATAGCCCAGCCAAGGTGACACACAACCTTAACTACCATATTCCACCCCTAGTCAATTTGACACTTGTACATGTCCCTTTCATTGGGTGACCCAATTCTTCTAATCCATCTGAGTGGTGACCTCACCCCCTTGGCCTGTCAGGCCCCATTCTTCTGCCGTTTGAGCATGGAAGCCTCACCCCCTCATTTTTGGGCAGTGGATATGGCTCCTTCTTATTGGCACTCATGTACAGTAGCCCCACACTCCAAAACTGAGTTGGTGAAGATCTAATTCTGAAACCTAGGAGGCTGTTGCAGTTCCATCCGCAGAGACCATGGTCCTACCCTTTGAAACTGAGGCAGCTCTGCTTCCTGTTTCCTTGGTCTCTCAAAGAAGCCAGCTCAGCCTTTTCCCTGTTGCAGCAAGTATTAAAAAGATTTTCAGTTCTACCAGTTAATGCCCAAAGGCAACCCACTTCACCAGGAAGCCTTCTGCCCAAAGGTATTCAACTTTCTTGCTCTGTGAGCTGGCAAGCCCATCATTCTGTCTTATGTTGGTCTCTTGGTTCTGCTGCCAAAATGTCTCTGCTGGTCTCTCTGCCATGGTTTCAATGCAAGGATCTCTGGTCCAAGGATCACTCCACTCCTGCTTCCACATTTTAGGTATCTGTTAGAGCAGCACCCCATTCTCTCAGTACAAAACGTCTTAGGCTAGGTCCTCTAGAGAAGCAAAAACAGTAAAGCTGAGAAAGACAGCGATAGAGAGAGAGAGAGATTTATCTAAAGGAAATGGCTCATACTATTGTAGAGAGTGGCAAGTTCCAAGTTTGTGTGTCAAATGTCAAGATGGAGGCTTTTCCTGACTCATAAAACTGTGTGGGCTGATGAACCCAAGATCATCGGTAAAATGACACAATCTCATGGACAGGCCACTAGTTCAAGTCCAGGAACAATCCTAAGATCAGCAGACAACATGACAGGCCACTTGTTCAAGTTCAAGAACTGGAGATGAAGACTTGGCCATATACAGGATGCAAAATGTGCAAACAACCTAGAGAAGTTACTCAAAGCCTCTCCTTATATAATGGAAGCAGGCCACACCCCAAAGGCAACTAATTAGCTGCTCACAGCAGGTTCCACCCTGGGGTTGATTCCAATCGCATCATGGTGAATAACAGCACCCAGGTGCAGAGCACTCAAAACCAGGCCCAGACAAGTTGATACACAACATTAACTACCACAAAGTTAGAATTCATAAATAACTTTGTAGCTAAAATAGAATGAATATATAGTCTTAGTCCCAAATTAACATTTTCACTCACTGGATTTCCCACTGTATGTCTAACACCCCTTGGTAAATATGTAATTAAGACAAGGAAATAGACTTCAGATGTGACAGAAAATTAACCCCTGAATGAATATTTTGTTACAACTCTCATGATGTAACAGATAAACTTACACTGATAATGTTTAAGTTTGTAACTTTTTCTCTCACCTCTATCTACCTGTGAAAACAAATCTTTTTAAACTTATTCTGTTCTCCCTGCAATTCAGAGCATTTTAAAATCTGGCATGGATGTCTGCAAATGTCTCCCCATTTTTAAATGATTTTATTCATTTAATAAATTTTTTCTTATAATTTCTAGTGGAGTGTCAGTCTAGTAGATTCCACTAAGACACTGGTTTCCACAGAATGTGTCACCCTATCCACCTGATTATTAAAATCCTTCTCTACTGAGGTCACCTCTTGATCATTATTCACATGAAATACAAATATCTTCATTTATTTGGCTCATTCACAGAGGTCTGTCCACATACCACTTCCCCATACCTCTTTGTCACCACTTTTCCAATCATGATCCCTCCAAGTTCCTGACCATGCAGCCAAACTATTGACCACTGTGGTGCAGTGAATTACTTGGTATGACTTTTCTAGTCATAGTTCTTGTAACTCCCACCAGATTACTGGGTGGGGCCATGCAAATAGGTGTATGGAACTCTAATATGAGGATTGGTTAGTTTTATTATGCTGCTGGGCTTGAAATGAGCCCTCCTGCAGGCAGAAACAGGGATCTCGCTGTCATCAAGAGTTGAAAACTGGAAGTGGAGTGGAACAGAGCATGTCCTTGGACCTGAGATCCCTGTGCTGACCTCCTTGGCAGAGATGCCTGGCAGAGATGCCTGGCAGAGCTGCCCAGCTGAGAGATAGCAACAGTGGAAGAAAGAGGCCCAAAACAGAGTGGAACAAGAAAACTGAGTGCCTTTGGGCAGGAGGCTTGTTGGTGGGGGATGCACTTGGTGTACCTATTGGCAGAGCTCAAAGAGCTTTGTAACACTTGCCCGAGCGGGGCGGAGGCTAGGCCCAGAGGCCAAGGGCCAGAGAGGCATGCCTGAGGACATAGGACTGGGGAGACTGTTCTGACTGAACAATTGTATCCTGAGAGCATTCCTGAACCTGAGTTGTAGCTTGTTACTTCCCTTATAAACCCGATAATTGTGAGTACTGTCTGAGTTCTGCGTGACCATTGCAATGAATTATTGAAACCACAGAGAAGTATTGAGTGCTGTGGGAGGGAGAGTTGGTGTCAGAATTGGTAAAAAGCCTGGAGGGTGATGACATGTCTGACCTCATAAGAATAAACCTTGAGCTGTTGATGGTTATTCTGGTTCCCTCTTGTGAAATTAGAGGAGGTCAGAAGATGCTGCCTCCATGTCCTTTTTGCAGCCACAGCCCATGAATCAGTATGCAATTGCACATCTGGCCACTTCTCCTCCTACGCAAAGTGAGCAACCAGGTATGCTGCTTGAAATACTGCCCATTGAGAGGATTTCCATTCACCACTGTCCTTCAGGGAGGTCCCAGAAAAGGGCTGCAATGCTGCTACTGTCCACTTTTGAGTGGTGCCTACATATGGTGCAGAATCATTTGTAAACCAGGCATGAGTTTTCTCTTTCTCAGTCAACTGATCATAAGGATTTCCCCATGAGGCCATGGGTGCAGACTAGGAGAGGGAAGGTAATGCAACTAGAGTGGTGACCCATAGGCATTTGGGCCACTTCCTCCTGCAACTTACTGTGACCTTCTAGTCCTGTTCAAGTCCAATCTCTTGTATAACATTTCCATTTAAAGATTAAGTGCTGCTGTGCACATCTAACTTTATGACTCTGTGGGTAAGAAGACACCCAGTTTATGATGGGAAGCTCAGGTGGCACAGTTATGTGGCCATGGTTAGGTGTTCAGTCTTTACTAAGCCCCAATAACAAGCCAAAAGTTGTTTTTCCAAAGGAGAGTAGTTATCTGCAAAGGATGGCAGGGCTTTGCTCTAAAATCCTAAGGGGCTGTACTGTGATTCATCAATAAGGGCCTGCCAAATACTCCAAACAGTATCTCTATCTGCCACTGACACTTCAAGCACCACTGGACCAACCAGATCATTTGGCCCAAGCAGCAGAGTGGCTTGCACAGTAGGCTGAACCTGTTGCAGAGCCTTCTGCTATTCTGAGCCCCCTCAAAACTAACAGCTTTTCAAGTCACTTGATAAATAGGCTGCAGTAGCACACCCAAATGAGTGTTGCCTCCAAAGTCCAAAAAGGCCCATCAGTTATTGTGCCTCCATTTTAGTTGGGGAAGGGCCTAGCTGCAATAACTTATCCTTCACTTTAGTAGGGAAATCTCAACATGCCCCACACCATTGTTGTTGTTGCTATGTGCCGTCAAGTCCGACCCAACTCATAGCGACCCCTCCTTGGGTTTCCGAGGCAGTATCACTACAGATATTTACACCCCTAGAAATTTCACTGAGGTGAAAGGTGCCTGAAATTTTGTCAGGTTAATTTCCCAACCTCTAGCATGTTTCACCAATAAGTGTAGTATCATTAACAAATCTTCCTTACTAAGTCCAATCAGCATGATGTCATCAATGTAATAGACCAGTGTGATGTGTTGTGGAAGGGAAAATCAATCAAGTTCCTTGTGGATTCAGTTATGACATAGTGCTGGAGAGCTGATATACCCCTGACGTAACACAGTGAAAGTGTACTGTTGCCTTGCCTGCTGAAGGCAAACTGCTTCTGCTGATCCTTCAAAACCGGAATTGACAAAAGGCATTGGCCAGATCAATAGCTGCATACCAGGTCCCAGAAAATGTATCATTTTGCTCAAGTAATGAAGCCACATCACTCAGACACCATTCAAAGTTGCCAATACAATTGGTGTTATAAATCAGCCACTCTTATGATAAGGCTCTGAGTTTGGTTTTCAGCAATATCAGCTCTGTTACTACAATAAATAAGGCTAATTTTCAGGGCACTATTGGAAATATTAAAGCCTTTTATGTGGAGCTTGAGCTGTGACTCCAACACCCTAAGCTCATCTCATTCTTTCACCACTTTGTCTAGTGTAAGTAGGACCAACCAACCAATTCCTTCTATTTCTCATTCAGACAAAATTGCAGAAAAGTATCAAATATTTTACACAGAGTCACTGTACCAAAAAGAACTGGTCAATCTTCATCCATTTCAGGAGGTGGCATATGATCTAGAACCAATGTCACTGAAGGAGGAAGTTGAAGCTGCAATGAAGGAATTGGTGAAGAACAAGGCTCCAGGAATTGACGGAATACCCATTGAGATATTTGAACAAATGGATGCCACACTGGAGGCACTCACTCGGTTATGCCAAGAGATTTGGAAGACAGCTACCTGGCCAACTGACTGGAAGAGATCCATATTTGCACCCATTCCAAAGAAATGTTATCCCACAGAATGTGGAAATTATTGAACAATATCATTAATATCGCACGCAAGTAAGATCTTACTGAAAATAATTCAAAAACAGTTGCAGCAGTATATTGACAGAGAACTTCCAGAGATGCAAGCTGGATTCATAAGAGGACATGTAACAAGGGATATCATAGCTGTTGTCAGATGGATCTTGGCTCAAGGCAAAGAATACCAGAAAGATGTTTACTTGTGTTTTATTGACTATGCAAAGGCATTTGATTGTGTGGATCATGACAAATTATGGATAACATTGAGAAGAATGAGAATTCCCAAATACTTGATTGTACTCATGAGGAACCTGTACCTTGACCAAGAAGCTGTCATTCGAATGGAACAAGGGGTCACTGCATGGTTTAAAATCAAGAAGGGAGTATGTTAAGGTTGTATCCTTTCCCCATATTTATGCTGAGCAAATAATCTGAGGAGCTGGACTATATGAAGAAAAACATGGCATCAGGATTGGAGGAAGAATCGTTAACAACCCGAGATACGCTAATGATACAACTTTGCTTGCTGAAAGTGAGGATGACTTGAGGCACTTATTGATGAAGATCGAGGAACACAGTTTGCAGTATGGATTACATCACAATATAAAGAAGACAATCCTCACAACTGGACCAATAAGCAACATCACGATAAACGGAGAAAAGGTTGAGGTTGTCAAAGAATTCACGTTGCTTGGTTCTACAGTCAATGCCAATGGAAGGAGCAATCAGGACATTAGACGACAGGTACCACTGGGCAGGTTGGCTGTGAAGGAACTCTTTCAAGTGCTGAGGAGCAAGGATGTCTCCTTGAGGACTAAGATGGGCCTGATACAGGCCATATTTCCAGTCACTACATATGTATGTGAGAGCTGGACAATGAATAAGGAAGAGCAAAAAAGAGTTGATGCTTTTGAGTTGTGGTGCTGGCGAAGAATGCTGAAGGTACCATGGACTGCCAAAAGAACTAACGGATCTGTCCTGGAGGAAGTGCAGCCGAGATGCTCCTTGGAAGCGAGGATGGCAAGACTTCATCTCACCTACTTTGGTCATGTTGTCAGAGGGGGCCATTCCCTGGAGAAGGATGTCATGCTTGGTAAGGTGGAGGGTCGACGAAAGAGGGGAAGGCCTTCAACGAGATGGATTGATATGGTGGCTGCAACAATGAGCTCAAGTACAGCAAGTATAGCAAATTTCATTCTGCTGTGCATGGGGTCACTATGAGTCAGAAACAACTCGACGGCTTGTAACAACAACAACAACATCAAATATTTGATCACCCAGAGCCTCACTTCTCTATGGATCTCCCTTGATGGTGCTATTTTGCATATTAATATTGCCACTGCATACTATGGGATTAGCAGTGTCCTCTTTATTAATGGAGACAGAGTCATCAATGCCTTTACGGCTATTTAAACTTGAGAACCAATTTAAGAAATTGACCCTTATGATTTTGTTTCTCTAAACCCTACCCTTTGTTGTTGTTGTTGTTGTTTGCCGTCGAGTCAGCCCCGACTCATACCAACCCCTCCTTGGGTTTCCGAGGCAGTATCACTATGGAAGTAGGATTGCCCAACCTTTCTTTCGAAGAGTGGCTGGTGGGTTTGAGCCGCCAG
>NW_006922259.1:10664-12157 GCF_000298275.1 Orycteropus afer afer | reverse complement strand
CAATGACATGAGACAAAGTATATGTGAACTGCTGTATGAAAAGTGAATTTACTCTGTAAATCTTCACCCAAATCCTAATAAAATAAATAAATAAATATATACAATTCAACTGTTATTTGTTTAAAAATATGGTGACCATTAGGGATCACAGCCTTTGTTAGTAATACTGATTTCATTTCCCTTGAATCTACTGGAGGCACCAATGCCTGAATGTCTCATTAAGAATTCAAGATCCTAACTAAATCTATACTGAACATACTAAAGTTATCTTAGCTGTCTTTTCACTTCCTCACCTCAAATTCTGTTACCTTTCTGAGGACTGCACTGGTAAACAGAAGCTGCCAAATTCCAAACGTCCTCTTAGCAATAGCATCCAACTGCATCTCCAGATTTGAGTCCAGTTCTCATTCAGATCCACAAACTAGGTTTCTTAAGGCATATATAGATGTGCGTACTATTTGTGGCAGACTCATACTAATTAAAATAAAATAGTCTTTCATAACTATGAGAGGAACTGCCTTACAAGGATGTCAATGTTGATTTGAGTAGCTACATCTGAACAGTTTTCAAAATTAGTTGTATAGATTTACCTGCCATCCACATCCTCACCTCCACATCCTCACCTACACTTGATACTGTCAGTTTTTTAATGTTTTTCTATTTTGGCGGGGATGGAGTGGTATTGTGTTCTGATTTAAATTTGTATTTTCCTAATAACTACTGAAGTTTATTGGCCATCTGGATACCTTCCTGTTCAAGTTATTTGTCCATTTTTAAATTACATTTTATATTTTCATATTTATTCTTAGGAATTCTGGATGTGTTGCAGATATCTTTTCCCATTCTGTGTGGTGAGTAATTTTTATGTGTGTTAGTTTAATATAGCCCAATTTAACAAGTGTTTCCTTTATGCTTTTTGTGATCATTAAAAAGAAAACAAAAATTTTCCTTATCCTCAAATTATAAAGACACTCTCCTATATTTTCTTCTCAAATGCATTATTCAAAAAAGTAGACATTAGCCACATGTAGCTATTTAAGTTTAAATTAAATAGAATGAAATTCACTTAAAAGTTTAGTTTCTTAGTTGTGCTAGGTACATTTCAATTGGCTATGACTATTATATTGGACATTACAGATATAGAACATACCCATCATTGCAGAAAGTTCTGTTGGACAGCACTAACCTAGAATATGCTATTTTACCATTCTACACTTAGATCCACAGTCTACATAATCAAAATGAAATCAATTGTTCCTCCACCAAATAAAACTTATTTGCAAGTCTATAGCAAATAATAGACATTGATTGAAGTTTATTTAGTATACAATTTACAAATTGGCTGGCATTTCTGGCTGTAGGGGGAGGGGGTCAAGAAATTCTTCAAAAAAGAAAGACTGTTATGTTAAGAAATAAAATCTCAAATTAGTTCAAAACAATGACATATTTGATTGCTCTATGATTTAACAAACAATTTGAAAATTGGGGCAGTC
>NW_006922259.1:9503-10044 GCF_000298275.1 Orycteropus afer afer | reverse complement strand
AAAAAACAGTTAACAATGTTGCAAAGATGAGGAGATTTTAGTGAAAAACAAGTTAAGAAAGCTCCAGGCATGATTAGAATAGTTTTGCAGTTTTCTGTCAAGTATTTTTAGGCTCATGGGTAAGATAAACTCCTTGAAATCCAAGTAAAGTGTCTATTTTTTAATTTTATTTCACAGTTACAAGCTCATAAAAGTTAGTTGAGCTGAGTCTATTGTCTATACATAATTATATATTTTCATGGAAATGGCCAGAACAGGAATTAAAAGACTAACAGGATTCCAAGCAACATTTCTTGAAACACAGATAAGTAATGATCAACCTTAAAGCCTCCCTTCTTATCTAACATTTGCAGTTCCTATTGTAAACTTGACCACACATAGATAATTCCTTAAAAAGGCACAATGCAATACTCTGGTTTCTCTTCAGATCGTATAAATCTTTCGCCTACACCATCTGATCTGCAGCCTATACAACTATGAGACCAGAAGAACTAGATGGTGCCCGGCTACCACTGTCATCCACTTGGAAGGGGATCTATGT
>NW_006922259.1:8381-9128 GCF_000298275.1 Orycteropus afer afer | reverse complement strand
AAAAAAAAAAAAAAAGGCACAATGCTCAAAAAAATTCTTCACTAATTCACATGAACTATTGTTTACCTGTGTTTTATTGACTATGCAAAAGCATTCAACTGTGTGGATTATAATACATCATGGATAATGCAAAAAAAGGGAATTCCTGAAGACTTAATGTGCTCGTGGGGAACCTGTACATAGACCAAGAGGCAATCATTCAAACAGAACAAGGGGATACCTCATAGTTTAAAATCAGGAAAGATGTGTGTCAAGGTTGTATCCTTTTACCATACTTAGTCTGTGTACTGAACAAACAATCCAAGAAGCTGGACTATGTGAAAAAGAAAGTGGTATCAGGATTGGAGGAGACCTCATTAACAACCTGTGATGTGCAGAAGACAAAACCTTGCTTGCTAAAAGTGAAGAGGACTTGAAGCACTTACTGATGATGATCAAAGACTACAGCCTTCAGCATGGATTGCACCTCAACATAAAGAAAACAAAAATCCTCACAACCTGACCAATAAGCAAAATCATGATAAATGGAGAAAAGATTGAAGTTGTCAAGGATTTAATTATGCTTGGCTCCACAATCAGTGCTCATGGAAGCAACAGTCAAGAAATCAAATGACCTATCATTTACTGGGCAAATTTGCTGCTGAAGATCTCTTTAAAAAGTGTTAAAGCGCAAAAATTTCACTTTGGAAACTAAAGTGCACCTGACCCAAGCTATGGTATTTTCAATCGCCTCATGTATATGCAAAA
>NW_006922259.1:6010-8136 GCF_000298275.1 Orycteropus afer afer | reverse complement strand
GAGTGAACAATCCACCATTCAGCCTGGATATCTTGGATTCATCATTCGTTGGAGTCAACAGCCAGTGTACTGCCTGCCAGCCTTGAGCTCCTCAGCCCCTGCGGTTGCAAGAGTCAGGAAAAGCCTCCAGCTTGACATTTGATCCAGGAACTTTGGACTTGCCAACTTCTATAAGTGTGTGAGCCATTTTCCTAAGATAAATTTCTTTCTACATACATATATATATATAAACTTTACTGGTTTTGTTTCTCTAGAGAATCCAGTCTAACACAACCACAGAACTGATACTTTTGATTTATGGTGTTGGCAGAGACTATTGATGCAATTTGGACTACCAGAAGAACAAACAAATCTATCTTAGATGAAATACAGCCAGAATGCTCCTTAAAAGTTAGGATGGCGAGATTTCTCCTCTTGGACTTTGTTCAAGTTGTCAGCAGAGACCAGTCTCTGGAAAAGGATATCATGCTTGGTAAAGGGAGAGTCAGTGAATACGAGGAAAATCCTCAAAGAGACAGATTGACACAGTGGCTGCAACAGTTGGCTCAAGCATAGCAATGATTATGATGGGGCAGTGTTTTGTTCAGTTGTACCTGGAGTCGCTATGAGTCTTATGGCACTTAACACAAATGGTTAAGGAGGCCTGATGGTGCAGTGACTAACAGTTGGCTGCTAACCAAAAGGTCTGTGGTTTGAAGCTACCAGCTGAGTCCGCTTCCCTAAAGATTTACAGCCTTAGAAACCCTAGGACGTTGCTATGAGTCAGTATTTGACTGGAGCACAATAGGTTTGGTTTGGGTTATTGTTTGGTTAAGGAGCAAATGCCTCAGAATAACTTTGCATAGAGACTGAAAAATTGACCTGGAGTTACTCTTTAAAAGACACTGAGTTTATTAGAGGATCTTCCCTAATGTCAGCACTGCATCCAGTGGCAGCCTGATGATCAAATGTCCTAAGAACCACACTTTTCCCTCCCATCCCACTAATATTTATGCTAGTACTGGATAATGTTAGGGGGCTTGCCAGACTAGTAGCCAGACTATTCTGGCTGCTAGCCAGTGCAAGTGGTCAGCACCCCCTTCTGGAGGTATTGCAAGATGTTCCAGCCGACAATAAGTTTCTTGATGTTGGTTGTCCTTCCTGATAAGGTGCTGGCATCAGCTGCTGCAAGCTGTATGGCTCAGGAATGTATAGGGAGGGGAAGCCAAATAAAGGGAGTACCAAGTTTAAGATGGTGGAGCCATGGCCATTTTGGTGTGTTTGAAGGCCTACGTCATGCAAGGAGCTGTGGTGGCACAGTGGTTATGAGTTCTGCTAGTAATCGAAAGGTCAGCTGTTTGAACCCACCAGCCATTCTGAAGCAGCTGTTTTGTCCTATAGGGTCACTATGAGTCATTGATGGCAATTGGTTTGGGATTTATTGTTTGGTTAAAAGATGACATTCAGGGGGAAGTTTACACTGAAGGCTTAAGGTTTAAAGATTACTTTAAAACCAAAAACAAACTCATTGCTGTTGAGTTGGATCTGACTCATAGTGACCCCTCCTTGGATTTCTGAGGTGGTATCACTGCAGAAGTAGATTGTCCAACCTTCCTTCCAAGGAGTGGCTGGTGGGTTTGAACCACCAGCCTTCTGGTTAGCAGTCAAATGCCTTGGAGACTATGCCACCAGAGCTCCTGAAGATTACTTCAGGGCAATGGTTTTAGAGAGTCATCTAACATCAATGGTTAGAACAATTCTGTTCTACAACATACAATTAATGTCTACAAATGAGATAAGGTAGGGACCAAGCTTTATTCTCAACCAAAAGACAAGTAGAAAAATATTCATAACAGTAGGCTTTTTATTAACTAAGAACTGGAAAAAACTAAATGTTCAATAGTACAGTGGATGAATAAATTGTGATGTAGTCTTATAATGGAGTAATGTCCTGTTATAGAGAACAATACAAGTCAATCTCAAAACATAATGTTGAATAAAAGAAGTCAGACACAAAAGAATACACACAATAAAGGATAATGGTTACTTTTGGGGAAAGGGATAGAGTAGTTATAAGGTGATCTTCTGGATTGCTGATAATCTGTTTCCCTGGGTGGGATCAACAATAAGTTTAATTATTTCCCAGA
>NW_006922259.1:4396-5225 GCF_000298275.1 Orycteropus afer afer | reverse complement strand
AAAAATAAGAGAAACTTTCAATGAAATGGATTGACAACATAGCCGTAACAATGAACTCAGACATACCAACAATCATGACAATGGTGTAGGACCAGACATCATCTTATTTTGTTATACATAAAGTCACCACGAATCAGGGTCAATCTGACAGCAACTAATATCAGGAGTAAGTTTAATTATTTCCCAGAATATGTACCTGTAAACTGACATTTCTAATTACTCTATTAATGACCAGTGTCCCTCCTGCATTTAGAAACCATCTACAGAACAGATTTGACACACTGAATACCAATGATCCAAAAGCAGAGGAATTGTGGGATGACATCAAGAACTTCATCCATGAAGAAAGCAAAAAGTCATTTAAAAAGACAGGAAAGGAAGAAAAGACCAAAATGGATGTCAGAAGGAACTCTGAAACTTGCCCTTGAACAGAGAGTAGCTAAAGCAAATGGAAGAAATGACAAGATAAAAGAGCTGAACAGAAGTTTTCAAAGAGAAGCTTGAGAAGACAAAGTCTATTATTATAATTAAATGTGCAAAGACCTGGAGTTAGAAAAATCAAAAGGGAAGTACACGTTCAGCATTTCTCAAGCTGAATGAAGTGAAGAAAAAATTTAAGCTTCAAGTTACAATATTGAAACATTCTATGGGCAAAATATTGAATGATGCAGGAAACATCAAAAGAAGATGGAAGGAATACACAGAGTCACTGTACCAAAAATAATTGGTCAATGTTCATCCATTTCAGGAAGTGGTATTCAATATGATCAAGAACCAATGGTATTGAAAGAAGAAGTCAAAGCTGCACTGAAGGAATTATAGAAGAACA
>NW_006922259.1:1755-3286 GCF_000298275.1 Orycteropus afer afer | reverse complement strand
CAACTGGACCAATAAGCAGCTTCATGATGAATGGATAAAAGATTGAAGTTGTCAAAGAATTCATATTACTTGGTTCTACATTCAACAACAATGGAAACATCAGTCAAGACATCAGACAGCATATTGCATTGGACAAATCTGCTGCAAAAAAAAAACCTCTTTCAAGTGCCAAAGAGCAAAGATATCTTCTTGAAAACTAAAGAGCACCTGTCACGAGGTGTGGTATTTTCAATCACCTCATATGCTTGGGAACATAGACCAATTCTTTTGTTACAGTGACTCTGTGTATTGCTTCCACCTTCTTTTGATGTTTCCTGCATCATTCAATATTTTGCCTATGAAATCTTTCAATATTACAACTTGAGGCTTCAATTTTTTCTTCAGTTTTCTCAGCTTGAGAAATGTAAAGCATGGTCTTCATTTTTGGTTTTCTAACTCCAGGTCTTTGCACATTTATTTATAATAATTGACTTTGTTTTCTCAAGCTGCTCTTTGAAATCTTCTGTGCAGCTCTTTTATCCTGTCATTTCTTCCATTTGCTTTAGCTACTCTCTGTTCAAGGGCAAGCTTCAGAGTCTCTTATGAAGAATTGATCAATGTCCATCCATTTCAGGAGGTAGCATATGATCAAGAAACAATGGTATTGAAGGAAAAAGTTGAAGCTACACTGAAGAAAGTGGTGAAAAACAAGGCTCCAGGAATTGACGGACTATTGAGATGTTTCAACAAACAAATGCTGCACTGCAGACACTCACTCGGCTATGCCAAGAGATTTGGAAGACAGCTACTGACTGGAAGTGATCCATATTTGTACCTATTCCAAAGAAAGGTGATCCCATAGAATATGGAAATTATCAAACAATATCATTAATATCACACACAAGTATAATTTTACTGAAGATAATTCAAAAACGGTTGCAGCAGTATATTGACAGAGAACTTCCAGAAATGAAAGCTGGATTCAGAAGAGGATGTGAAATGGGGGATATCATTGCTGATGTCAGATGGATCTTGGATGGAAGCAAAGAATACCAGAAAGATATTCACTTGTGTTTTATTGACTATTCAAAAGCATTTGATTATGTCACCCCCTCCCCCCTACCCTGTGTGTGTCTGTGTCCATTCTGCTCTTTTTATAAGACACTATTCAGAAGGGATTAGGTTTAGGACCCAACATAATTTGGTGTGATCTCATTAATGTAAATGAAAATCTCTATTTCCAAACAGGGACATATTTACAGGTGATTGTACTTCAGCATAACTTTTTTTTGGGACACAATTCACTCCATAACGTCCAGTATGTTAATTGGGAAAGGAGAACTGAAAAAATTTTCACCATGTCCTCTTTATCTTCTTTATTTTAACCAGAATGTTCCACCTTCAATTCTAGTTCTAGAAGTACCTGGTTTTGCTATTCCTGTAACTTTTGAAAGGAGCTCAGGTGGTAAAGTGGGTAAGGCTGCCAACTAGAAGCTCAGTAGTTCAAACCCACCAGCTGCTCCATGGGAGGAAGATAAGGCAATCTACTTCT
>NW_006922259.1:0-650 GCF_000298275.1 Orycteropus afer afer | reverse complement strand
AAGGATATAATTGCTGATGTCAGAAATGTTTTTGCTGAATGAAGAGAATACCAGAAGGATGTTTACCTCTGTTTTATTCACTATGCAAAGGTATCCAACTGTATGGATCATAACAAATTATAGATAACATTACAGAGAATGGGAATTCCAGAACACTTAATTGTGTTCCTGAGGAATCTGTAAATAGACCAACAGGCTGCAATTTAAACAGAACAAGGAGATAATGCATGGTTTAAAACCAGAAAAGGTGTGAGTTAGAGTTTAATCTTTTTGCCATACTTGTTCAATCTGTATGCTGAGCAAGTTATCTAAGAAGCTGGATAATATGAAGAATGTGGCTTCAAAATGGGAAGAAATCTCATTAACAACCTGCAATATGCAGATGACACAACCTTGCTTGCTGAAAATGAGGAAGATTTGAAGTATTTCCTGATGAAGAGCAGACTACAGTCTTTAGTGTGTACTACACTTCAACATAAAGGAAACAAAAATTCTCACAACTGGACCAACAAGCAACACAATGATTACTGGAGAAAAGATTGAAGTTATAAAGGACTTCATTTTAGTTGGATTCACAATCAACACCCATGCAGGCAGCAGTGAAGAAATCAAATGACATCTTGGATTGAGCAAATCTCTTGCAAAAGACC
>NW_006922258.1:1217026-1217653 GCF_000298275.1 Orycteropus afer afer | reverse complement strand
ACAATACTAGAAATTGGTTCTTCAAAAACATTAACACAATTGACAAACCACTGGCAAATTTAATTAAGAAAAAGAAAGAAAAGATGCAAATAACCTGAATAATAAATGAAAAGTGTGACATCACAAAAGAACTAACTGAAATAAAAAGGGTAATAAGAGAATACTCTGATGAACTGTACTCCAACAAATTAAAAAACCTAGAAGAAATGAACAAATTTCTAGAAACACGTAACCCACCTAGACTAACACAAACTGAGGAACAATTTTTTAACAAACCCATAACAAAAGAAGAAAATGAGCAGATCATAAAAAATTCCCCACACCAAAAAGTCCTGATCCAGACAGCTTCACTGGAGAATTCTATTAAATGTTCAGAAAAGACCTGACACCTATCCTACTAAACTATTCTAGAATAAAGAAAAAGATGGGATACTCACAAATTCATTCTATGAAGCTAGCATAACTTTGATAACAAAGCCAGGCACAGATAGCACTAAAAAGTAAAACTACAGACAAACAACACTCATGAATATAGATGCAAAAGTATTCAAGTAAATGCTAGCCAATAGAATCCAACATAATAGCAAAATAAATAATACACCATGACCAAGTGGGATTCATACCAAA
>NW_006922258.1:1204994-1213021 GCF_000298275.1 Orycteropus afer afer | reverse complement strand
TGTTATGTGCCTTGGGAGTGAAACTTCAATCCTATGAGGCTATGACAACACATCAAAAGGATAAATAAGCTGTAAGTATCTCTGACGTTCTAGAGAACAGAGAAGAACTCAAACTGTTTTCTGAAATAATGCCATTGTTATCTCTACCATGATGCAATGTTGGTCTCTTTATGATAACTTTACAATGAACTCAATATCTTTTATTGGTAAGTCTCCAAATCAACTCTTCCAGCATCAGACATTTCTATTTCCATCATCAGTACCTATTTTCAATTCTCGGTACAAAGAATAGTTACTTTGGTTCTTACTTTTTTTTTTGCTGAACATGCCTTCTCTGTTGTATCAAGTCAGTTAAAAAACAAAAGAAAACATACTTGTTCATTCTTCCTTTTATATACACACACACACACACACACATATATATATATAGAGAGAGAGAGAGAGAGAGACTAATCAATCTATTTTGAATTTCAAATGAGATAACCTTAGGCTAGGTACTCATGGTTAGATTAATTCATTCATACCCCAAGTATGTATTGAGGTTACATGTATGGTAGGGGTGAGGACAACACTTGGTTCTTAATGTTTCTGTGCAGGCAAATGTGCAATAGTTTATGAAGGTGTTTGTTCAGAAAGGACCTAGCTATTAAAAAAAAAAGAAAAGAAAAAAGAGGGAGCAGGCATGGGCAGGACATTATAGGGAAAACAGATAATGAAGAAAGAAACAAGTAAGATTATTTGTAGGTATGAAAATTTATCAACATAAAACTTTTCCCTTATCTAATTTGCAGATATATTTTGGAAATATTTATTCATCCAGCAACTTAATTTGCATTAATTTAACCAAATTTAATCTAACATCTTGACCATGTCATTGAAATCATCCATCACTCATTTATCTCTATTTCTCATTTTCAGCTAATCTATTACTTATAATATGGTAAATCTTGGAGGAAATGTTTATGAACTCTAATGTCTTCCTCCACCACTCATCTGTCAACTTGTCTTACTGTGGTCACTTGGATACTGCTGGGATTCTAGAAACTATGTCACTCAGATTTTAAATACTAGTGAGGTCTCCCATGGTGGATTGAGCTCAGCAGAGTTTTCATATTAAGACAGATTAGGAATGAGGATCTGGTGATGTATTTCTGAAAAAAAAAAAAAAAAAAATGGCCAGTGAAAACCTAATGCATAGCAGCAGAATATTGTCTGATACAATGTTGGAGGGTGAGCCTCTCGGATGGAAGGTCCCAAGAGTATAAAGGGCAAAGAGCTTCCTCCTTAAAGTAGAGTTGATCTTAATGATGTGGGTGGAGCAAAGTTTTGAGATCTTCATTTGCTGATGACTTACTCAAAATGAGAAGGAAAAGATGGAAATGTCCATTAATAACTAAAACACGGAATGTAAGGAGTATGACTCTAGGAAAATTGGAAGTTGTCATTAATGAAATGGAAGGGATACAGATCAATACTTTAGGCCTTAGTTGGTTGAAATGGACTGATATAGGCCATTTCAAATTGGACAATAATATGGCCTACTATTCTGGGAATGACAAACTGAAGAGGGAGAGTCAAATTCATCATCAAAAAGAACATTTCAAGATCTATCTTGAAATACAACACTGTCAGATATAGGATGATATCCATATACTTATGAAGAAAACTAGTTAATAGGACTATCATTCAGACTACACACCAACCACTAATAACAAAGATAAAAATTAAAAAATAAAAAATTGCAGGTTTTACCAATTAATGCAGTCAGAAATTGTTCCAACATTCATCAAGATACATTGATAATTATTTGTGATGGAATGTAAAAATAGGAAACAAAGAAGAATGTTAATTGATTGTAAATTTTGGCCTTGTTGATAGAAATGATTCAGGAGATTGCAAGACAGAATTTTTCAATACCAACCATGTGTTCATTGGGAATACTTTTATCCACAACATAAATGGATACTATATACATGGACCTTGCTGGATGTAATACACAAGCATCAAATAGACTACATCTATGTGAAGAGAGAATAGAGAAGCTCTATTGAGCAGTCAGAAAAAGTCCAGGGGCTTAATGTAATGCAGACCATCAAGTACCCACAGGCAAGCCCAACTGAAGCTGAAGAAAATAAAAAGAAGTCTACAAGAACAAAAGTATAACTGAGTATATCCCACCTGAATTTAGACTATTTCAAGAACAGATTTGACTCACTGAACACTAATGATTAAAGACCAGTGACATTGTGGGATGACATCATGACATCATACATGAAGAAAATAAAAGGTCATTAAAAAGACAGAAGGAAGGAAAAAAAAAAGACAAAAATGGATGGCAGAAGAGACTTGGAAACTTGCTCTTGAATGAAACAAATTAAGTAAAAGAGCCAACCTGAAGATTTAAAAGGGTGCTGGAGAAAAAAGGAAAGCATTACAATGAAATGTGCAAGGACTTGGAGTTTTAAAAAACTAAAAGGGAAGAACACTCTCAGCATTTCTCAAGCTGAAAGAACTGAAGAAAACAATCAAGCCTCAAGTTGCAATACTGAAGTATTCTATGGGCCTATGGGCAGAATATTGAATGACTCAGGAAGCATCAAAAGAATATGACAGAGACACACAGAGCCACTATACCAACAATAATTAGTCAATGTTCAATCATTTCAGGAGCTAGAGTATGACTGAAAAAGAAACAAAAACTTACGGTATTCAAGGAAGGAGTCTAAGCTGCATTGAAGGTGTTGGTGAAAAACAAGACTCCAGGAACTGATGGAATCCCACTGGAGATGTTTCAGCAAACAGATGCAATGCTAGAAGCACTCACACACCTATGCCAAGGAATTTGGAGAACAACTACCTGGCAAACTGAATGGAAAAGATGTATGTGCATGCCTATTCCAAAGAAAGGAGATCCAATGTAATCTATAAATTCTAGAACAATATAATTAATATCCCTAGATGGTGCTCTGGTGCCATAGTGCCTAAGCACTTGACTGCTAACCAGAAGGCTGATGGTTCAAACCCACCATCCACTCCTCAGAAGGAAGGTTGGGTAATCTATTTCTGTAGTAATATCACCTTGGAAACCCAAGGAGGGGTCGTTGTGAGTGAGATCCATCTCAATGGCTGTAAGTGAGCATGTAAAGTATTTCTGAAGATAATTAAAAAACAAAAACAAACAAAACAAAACAAACCAGAAATAGCAGAACATCAATAAGGAACTGCCAGGGATTCTAGTAGGATTAAGAAGAGGCTGTAGAATAAAGGATATCATTGCTGATGTTACATGGATCTTGTCTGAAAGCAGAAAATAACAGAAAGATGTTCATCTGTATTTTGTTGACTATACAAAGGCATTATGGATAATATTGAAGAGAATGGGAATCCCAGGACATTTAATTGTGCTCAGCATAAACTGCTACATGGTCCAAGAGGCAGGTGTTTGAACACAGCAAGGCAAAACTGCATGGAAAGGTATGCATGAGGGTTGGATCCTTTCACCACACTTATTTGATCTGTATGCTGAGCAAATAATCTTAGAAGCTAGACTATATTAAGAAGAGTACAGTATCAGGATTGAAGGAAGACTCATTAACAACCTGTAATATGCAGATGATACATCCTTGATTGTTGAAAGTGAAGAGGACTTAGAAAATTTACTAATGAAAATCAAAGACTACACTCCTTCAGTATGGATTACACATTAATACACAGAAAACAAAAATCTTCACATACATCACAATAAATGGATAAGGCTGAAGTTGTCGAGGATTTCCTTTTACTTGGACCCACAATCAACATCCATGGAAAGAGCAGTTAAAACATAAAATGACATATTTTATTGGGAAAATTTGCTGTAAAAGAGTTCTTTAAATTGTTAAAAAACCAAAGATGTCACTCTGAGGACTCAGGGGCACTGGACCAAAACCATGGTAATATCAACCAAATCACATGCATAAGAAAGTTGGACAATGCATAAGGAAGACTGCAGAAGAATCGATCGCTTTGAATTACAGTATTGACAAAGAATGTAGAATATACATGGATACCCAGAAGAATGAAAATGTCTGTCTTGGAAGAAGTTCAGCCAGAATGCTCCTTAGAAATGAGGGTGACAAGAGTCCATCTCATATTCTTTAGACTTGTTATCAGGAGACACCAGTCCCTAGAGAAGTGCATCATACTTGGTAAGCAGAGAGTCAGCAAAAAAGAGGAAGACCCCCAATAAGGTGGACAGACACAGTTGCTGCATGATTATGACGGTGATGCATAACCACACGGTGATTTATTCTGCTGCGTACAGGGTGGCCATGAGTCAGAAATGACTGGAAAGTACGTAACAATAACAACAACTGTGTTCCTACTCAAATTTGGACTGATTGCTCTATGGATTTGATGTACAAATTTGACTTACTCATTTTCATGGAAATTCTGGGTTGTTGTTGGCATTAAGTTGGCTCCAATTTATGGTGATCCCGTATACAACAGAACAAAATACTGCCAAATCTTGTGCCATCATTGTGACTGTCTGTATCGTTGAGTACATTGCTGATGGTATTATATATTTTGTGTATGTTCCAACATAGGGGGCTCCTCTTCCAGCACTATACTGGATTTGAACGCCAACCTTCTGGTTATCAGTAGACACTGAGACACCAGACAGAGTTCATTAAAAGACAAAAATATGAATACAAATATACCATACCTTTCATACTGAGGAAAGTTGATATCATTTTATCCTCTAACACATTTGTGATGTGTTTTAGCATCTCAGAGTTATTTTTTCAACAATAGTCACATATCAAATCATACTTTTTTTTTTTGGCATCATCACATTTATGAGAATTTAACCTAAAGTGTTTTCGCCTGCTCATTTCTTTCTTTTTTTTTTTTTTTATTTTTCCAACTATAAGATCAGTATGCAAGGTTATGTTACTTTTCCACAGCACATTAATAATCAAAGAGTAGTTTTTCCTGCAGGAGGTATGTCAGGGTGATTTGACAAACAGTGCTTTGAAGGATCGTGACCTTGGAGGTCTTGAGCAAGCCAATTTCTGAATTTGAAGAGGCTGTCAGATTGAATTTCAAAGAACAGTATGCTAATGCCCATGATTAAGAATGTAGAAACACTATGCAATGGTTTTTACATTTCAAAATTAAACTGTAATTAGATAATAAGACCCATGCAAAGCTTATTAGAATCAAAATTGGGTAATGAAAGAAGGATGATGGACAGAAGAACATATGTTTGTGCCTTTGCTTACATATATGTTTTTAATGCAAATTTTGGCAAAACCACAAGTATTATTCAATTTTCATGCAGTTGAATTGTGCTAAGTGGTTAAAATAGGATGGCATAGTGGAGCTCTGGTAGCATAGTGGCTAAGGCACTTGACTGCTAATCAGAAGGCTGGCGGTTCAAACCCACCAGCCACTCCTCGGAAGGAAGATGGGGCAATCTACTTCCGTAGTGATACTGCCTTGGAAACCCAAGGAGGCGTCGCTATGAGTCGGGTCCAACTTGGCGGCACATAACAACAACAACAACAACAGTGGATAAAGCATTTGGCTGCTAACCAGAAGGTCAAGAGTTCAAATCCACCACCTTCTCTGTGAAAGAGAGATGGGGCAATCTACTTACATAAAGATTTATAGCCTTGTAAACCCTGTGGGGTTGCTATGAGTCGCAATCAACTTGATGGCAGTGTTTGGTTTGGTTTGGAATTTGAATCACAAGTTTGCCATTGTAGAATGTGGGGATGTATGATAGGAAGAGTTAAGGCTGAATTAGCTAAATCTCTTATGATCATAGCCAAGCAATCTTAATTTCCTGCAGAAAGTTATGGTTAGTATACTGGATGACAAAGACACTGTGTTAAAATTGCTCTAAAATTAACATGGTACGATTTGAGATAACTACTGGCAAATTTCTTTCATTCCATTGAAAAATATTCATTTATTTTAGAAGAAAGGTAGAAGCATTTAGGGAAGCATGAGGCTTCCAAAAATGGAAGTTTGAAAAAGTGAGGATGCCTATGTTGTTGCTGTCATTAGGTGCCCTTGAGTTGGCACTGACTCATAGCAAACAAATGTACGATGGAATGAAACATTGCCCGATTCTGTGCCAGACTCACAGTCCTTCCTATACCTGAGCCCATTGTTGCAACCACTTTGTCAGTCCATCTAGTTGAGCGCCTTCCCCTTTCCCATTGACCCTCCACTCTACCAAGCATGATAACCTTCTCCATGGAATGGTCCCTTCTAACAAAGTGACCAAAGTAGGTGAGACAAAGTCTGGCCATTCTCCTTTCCAAGGAGCATTCTGGCTGCACTTCTTCCAGGATAGATTGGTTAGTTTTTCTAGCAGTCTGTGGTACTTTCAGTATTCTTCATCAATACCATAACTCAAAAGCATCAACTCTTCTTCAGTCTTCTTTATTCATAGTCCAGCTTTCAAATCCATATGAGGTGATTGAGAACACCATGGCTTGAGTTACTAAGATGCACCTTAGTCCTCAAGGAGACATTCTTGCCTTCAGCACTTGAAAGAGATCTTTCACAACAGATTTGTCCAGTGCAGTACGTTGTCCGATGTCCCCACCGCTGCTTCCATGGGTGCTGATTGTGGATCCAAGTAACGTGAAGGCTTTGACAACTTCAATCTTTTCTCCTTTTATCATGATGCTGCTTATTGGTCCAGTTGTGAGGAATTTTGTCTTCTTTATGTTGAGGTGTAATCCATACTGTGGACTGTAGTCTTTAATCTTCATCAGTAAATACTTCAAGTCACCTTCACTTTTGGCAAGTTTGTTATCACTGACATGGCAATATGGTATATGTGAAAGGGTTTATCTTTGTTGTCCATACCTCTTGTGTACCTCTCTGTGTATTCCTCTTCCTCAGTGCTATTGTGTTGATCATTAACCCTTGGTACATTGCCTTTCCCTTCACCCAAATCAATACTTGTTTCTACCAATCTAGCAGTATTCCCTCCCCTACCATCCCATTCCTGGTAACCAACAAAGAAAGTTCCCTTCCATATATAAACCTTTCCTTGACTTTTTACAACAGTGAATTAATACAATATTTGTCCTTCTGTGATTGACTTATCTTGCTCAACATAATGTCTTCCAAATTCATCTACATTATGTAGTTTTGGATTCTACATTATTCTTTAGTATTGCATAGTATTTCATTGTGTGTACGTACCATACATACATAGTTTGGTTATCCATTCTTCTGCTGATGGCCTTTTAGGTTGTTTCCATTATTTTGCTATTGTGAATAGTGCTGTGATGAACATAGGTGTTCATATATCTGTTCATGTCCTGGCTCTCACTTTTTTAGGATATATACCTACTAATGGGATTGCTGGATACAATGGCATTTCTATTTGCAACTTCTTAAGGAATAGTCAAACTGATTTCCACAGTGCTTGTATCATTTTACTGTCCCACCAGCAGTGTATGAGAGTCCCAATCTCTCCATATCTTCACCAGAATTTGTTACTTTCTGTGCTGTTGAATTTTGCTATTAGTGCTGTGGTAAGGTGGTATCTCACTGATGTTTTGATTTGCATTTCTCTAATAGCTAATGATCTCAAACATTTCTTCAACTCTTTGTTGGCAGCCTGAATATCTTTGGTGAGGTGTCTGTTAATGTCTTCTGCCCACTTTCTAATTATATCATTTGTCTTTTTGATGTTGATGTGTTGGAATTTTCTATAAATTTTAGAGATAAGTCCCTTTTCAGATATGTCATTGCTGAATTTTTTTTTTTTTTTTTCCAATCTGTAGGTTCTATCATTATATGCTTTTGGACAAGTCTTTTGAAGAATATAAAAATTTAAGTTTTAGAAGATCCCTTCTATTGGGTAAATTTTTATATAGTTATACAATAATTTCTTTTCACATTGTGTTCATTATAAATCTGTCATCATGAACCTCAAATTGGACCTTCAGTGCTCCCTTACTCTCCCACAATTTTAAGTAGCTCACTTTAGAATTAACCTTTCTTTTTAATTTTTT
>NW_006922258.1:1201895-1204208 GCF_000298275.1 Orycteropus afer afer | reverse complement strand
TTTTTCTCTCTCACATGTTGATAAAATACCTGTTTGTATCATAATGTGTCTGATATATAATGTATGTAAATATATAATGTAAATAATTAAGAATATTTTAAGTGATGTGTAGTTCACAAAATTTCATTTATTTGTTTCTTAAATATTTAGTTTTAAATATCTATCTAATACTATGCAAGAGTGAGTTTCTCGAGTATTAGTTTTGTACCGTCTTCTCAGTCTTTAGATCACTTGCCTACTTAAAACAACATCTCTATTATTTACTTATTTATTTTAACTTTTTATTGTCATTTGGGTGAAATTTTTCAAAGTAGATTTTTTTACATTCAACACTTCACACACATTTGGTTCTACACTTCCTGATTACATTCCCTGCAGTATAACAACTTTCCTCCCACTTCCTCCCCATGGTTACCCATTCCTTGTGTCCTTGACTATGCATTCCTGCCTCCCTACCTTTCTCCCTATGCAAATGATGCCCTTCTGATCTCCATGGTTGACTGTTCTAAGGAGTACATCTCCCTGGTCTAAGTATTCATCTGTTAGACCTATCTTTTGCTTGGTTGAGAGTTAAGCCAAGGGAATGAATTCAATCACAGGCCTGCAGGGTGACTCAAGACCATAGTCTTGGGGGTGTCACCATTCTCTATCTCAACAGTAAATCTGGTCTTTTTTTTATGTTTTTAAATTTTGTTCCACCTTTTTCCTCCTACTTTATTCTAGACAACATCTCTAAATACTACCACAAAATTATGATTTATATCTTCTCCAAACTTTTTCAAACTACTTTTAAAAGAGCTTTGTGCTTTGTGCTTTTAAAAGGGCTTTGTGGGAGATTTTTTAATGAATATTTTATAAGAGTGTAACCTTATTTGGTGTTTTGGACTCATTTCATTTAGAAAGGCCAAATTTGTTAAATTGATAAATGTTCACTCCATTTCTCTGGTTGGCATGTAATCATACCATAAATTTGTCTGTGAGGTGGGTCCCTCTAAATTTAAATAGGTTGATTATCATCTCCTGAGAATCATAAAGTATTTTACTATGGAAGCATAAATGCCATTTGACAAAGATTAACATTTAGCAATGTTAAAAATATTGTCTTTGCCTAATGATGTTTATAATTTGGCATCTCTAAAATTAATACAAGTATATTTTTAATAATGTTAATGTACAAAACTAATTGTGACTAATACTTTTAATGGATGTGGGCTTTTAAGCTTTTAGCTTGTGTTTTCCATTTTATTGAATTATCACAGAGTATCAGAACTTCATTCTTCTTCACCAAAGTATATATTATTGCTAATAGAGATATAAAGGGGAGCATCACATAGAAAAGACATGAAATGTGAAGGCAAAAGTTCTGTTAATAACTCTGCTTGTAGCATTTGTTTACCAAATCAACAGCTAACTGAAAGGTCTGTGGTTTGAACCTACCAGTTTCTCCTTGAGAGAAAGATATGGCAGTCTGCTTCTGTACATACAGCCTTGGAAACTCTATGGATCAGTTTCACTCTGGCCTATAAGGTCTGCAGTGCCATGAATGACTTGATATGGCTATTCTAGCCATAGTCTTTGTAACTACCATCAGATTACTGGGTGGGACCATGCAAATAAGGTGTGTAGAACTCTGATGTTGGATTTGGTTAGTTTTGTCACTCTGCCAGGCTGGAAATGAGCCCCTCTAAAGGCATAAAAAGGAGCTCTCTTAGCATAGTGCCTAAGGCACTTGACTGCTAACCAGAAGTCTGGCAGTCCAAACCCACCAGCCACTCCTGGAAAGGAAGATGGCACAATCTACTTCCATAATGACACTGCCTCAGAACCCAAGGAGGGATCACTATGAGTCGGGGCCAACTCTATGGCACATAACAACAACAACAAGAGGCACAAAGGGGATCTCACTGCCATCAAGAGAGAAGACCTAGTGGTGAAATGGAGTGTGTCCTTGGACCTGAGATCCCTGGCTTGACCTCCCTGGCTGAGAGGCACTCTGGCAGAGAGATGCCCCGGAGGGGAGATGCTGATGGCAGTGGAGCCAAGAGGAAAGAGACAGAGCAGCAGATTTACCTGGCCCACAGAGGCAGAGGTTAGCACAAGAAGGGGCCAATGGCCTGGAGGAGTATCTGAGGGCCCAGTAGAGCAGAGATTGGCCTGATCGAAGAATTCTATCCTGGGTGCATTCCTGAACCTAAATTGTAGCCTTTTGTTGTTGTTGTTGTTAGGTGCCGTCGAGTCGTTTCTGACTCATAGCTACCCCATGTACAGCAGAACAAAATACTGCCTGATCCTGTGCCAGCTTCAAGATCCCTG
>NW_006922258.1:1169844-1171059 GCF_000298275.1 Orycteropus afer afer | reverse complement strand
AACACTAATCAGAACAGCCTGACTCGTGTGGAATTATGGCATTGGCTACTTGCTCATGGTGTTTCTCGTAGCGAAATACATGGCAAGCCTACTAAGTATTTACTCGATCTATATAGACAGAAGAATTCTAGGTCATGTGAAGAGCAACCTAGATTGAATCGCCAGAATACAGAGTCATGACCTCTCAATCAATTCTCAGACTTGAGTCAGTTTACAGACCACAACCCCTTGAACGAAGGGGAGGTCAGGTCCCTTTGGGGAAGGACCCCACTACATTGCCAAAAATCTATAATGTCAGTCTTTCTCCTAGACTTCCCCAAAGGTATCTGAGGCCTTTTATGAGAGTGACTGTTCATTGGGGAAAAGGAAATAATCAGACTTTTGGGGGATTACTGGACGCTGGCTCTGAATTGACACTAATTCCAGGAGACCCAAAGCATCACTGTGGCCCACCAGTCAGAGTGGGGACATATGGAGATCAAGTTATTGATGGAGTCTTAGGCAAGGTGCATCTCACAGTGGATCCAGTGGGTCCCCAAACCCATCCTGTAGTGATTTCTCCAGTGCCAGAATGCATAATTGGAATAGATATACTTAGCAATTGGCAGAATTCCCACATTGGCTCTCTGACATGTGGAATAAGGGCTATTATGGTAGGAAAAGCCAAGTGGAAGCCATTAGAACTGCCTCTACCTACAAAAATAGTAAACCAAAAGCAGTACCGCATCCCTGGAGGGGTTGCAGAGATTACTGCCACCATCAAGGACTTGAGGGATGCAGTGGTGGTGATTCCCACCACATCCCCAATTAATTCACCTATTTGACCAATGCAAAAAACAGATGGATCTTGGAGAATGACAGTGGATTATCATAAACTTAATTAGGTGGTGACTCCAATTGTAGCTGCTGTTCCTGATGTGGTTTCATTGCTTGAGCAAATTAGTACATCTCTTGGTACTTGGTATGCAGCTATTGCTCTGGCCAATGCTTTTTTCTCAATACCAATTTCAAAGAACCATCAGAAGCAGTTTGCCTTCAGCTGGCAAGGCCAACAGTATACCTTCGCAGTCCTTCCTCAGGGGTATATCAACTCCCCAGCACTATGTCATAATTTAGTCTGTAGGGATCTTGATTGCCTTTCCCTTCCACAAGACATCACACTGGTCCGTTATATTGATGACATTATGCTGATTGGACCTAGTAAAGAAGATGTGT
>NW_006922258.1:1166042-1168889 GCF_000298275.1 Orycteropus afer afer | reverse complement strand
TATATATATATATGTTTATGTATATAAACTAAATTATATTTAATGGAACTATAATTCTTTATATTAAATAATGAATCGATAAAATTTCAAATTAAAGAGCAAATCACTAGACCCTTTTTATCAGGAGTAAGAAAAATGTGTAAAGAAAATACATGTTCACTTATATAATTTTATCATTTGAGAAATGTCATACATGCATTTTCTGAAATTGTCTTAAATTAACAAAATTAGAGATTTGTGTAAATTCAAAGTGTGGAAATATGAAGTATCATTATTAAATTTTAAGACAATCTGGTGGCATAGTGGATAAGGTATTTGGCTGCTAACCAGAAGGTCACTGGTTCAAACCCACCAGCTACTCCGAGGGAGGAAGATGAAGGAATCTACTTCCATAAAGATTTATAGCCTTGGAAACCCAATAGGGTGGCTATGAGTCAAAATCAACTCAATGGCGGTGAGTTTAGTTTTCTGGGTTTGAGTTTTATTAAATTTTGTGCATTCTCAATATCTTATAATTCAAATATGATATATGTTATTTTAACTTCAATATAGAAACCTTTATGTAGGATAACTTAACACTGATACCAGTGTGAAATCATGGAAGTGAAAGTGCATTTTCTATTTTCTTATTTGTCACAATCCTCTTCTATATATATATAATTAGCTGAAAGCACAAGTGAATTCATGTGATTTTTTTTCAGTTACAAACTATAAGAGAGTCTGATAAATTACTTTCCCATATTTATTTACAAAAAAAAAAAAAAAAAAGTAGATGGACAAGAAAAGTAATAAATGGCAGAAAAAGGAAAAAGAGTGTTTCCATGCCCTTTCTTAAAGCACAACTCTAAGTATTTAAAACATGGAGTATTATTATCTTTGAGGGAATGGCATATGACTTATAACCAGACAGGGGATAAGGTGAAGTTAAGTATATTGGTTTCTACTTTCTTACTTTTCCTGTCTCTATCAGCAACTCATATTTTGTACGTCACTTACATAAATAGATAAAAGATAATAGATATATATTTGCCTGTTGTACTTTGGACATGTTATCAGGAGGGAGTAGACCCTGGAGAAGACATTGTGCTTGGTAAAGTAGTGTGTCAATAAAATAGAGGAAGACCCTCAATACGATGGATTGGCCCAGTGGCTGCAACAATGTGCTCAAGCAATGATTGTGAGAATGACACAGGACTGGGCAGGGTTTCCTTCTGTCGTACATGGGTCTCCATGGGTCAAAACCAACTCAACAGCACCTAACAACAACAAAGATAATATATATATATACATATACGAAGATATATTATTTTATACTACCGTATGATTTTGGATTATAGAACAAATTTTGAAAGACTTGTTGTTGTTGTTATGTGTCATTGAGTTGGACCCGACTCATAGCGACCCCTGCTTGGGTTTCCAAGAGGCAGTATCACTACAGAAGTAGATTGCCCCATCTTTCTTCCGAGGAGTGGCTGGTGAGTTTGAACTGCCAGCCTTCTGGTTAACAGTTAAGTGCCTTAGGCACTATGCTACCAGAGCTCCTTTGGAAAGACTAGATAAGGAAATATTATCTCACCAATCAAAGTAAACAATAAACAGCAAGGAATAGTTGATTAATTAATAACAAGCTATCAAGATGCATATAATGATTAGAGATTGTAGTGTTGGGAACTAATAATGCAAATACTAATGGGAACTAATCTTGCACTGCTATCTTGCATAAAATGTCATTGAGGACAGATATGTAACATAGGTATGACAGCATGTCATAAAGTGCTTATACATATGCTGTGAAACACAGATAAGGCAGCAACTGATATTTTCTTTGGCATTGGATAAATGAAAAGTTTGTAATTTTCTAGCAAATCTCAAAGTTTTTGGATAGGAACTAATGTGACTTTGAGCCAAAGCCAGCCAAGACAGATCAATTCAATTTCCTTCTATGACAAAAAAGTAAGCTTTGCAGATAAGAGAGGAGTTATAGATAGTGCCTAAGGCATTTGACTGCTAACCAGAAGGCCAGCAGTTCAAACCTACCCACCAGCTACCCCTTGGAAGGAAGACTGGACAATCTACTTCCATAGAGATATTGCCTCGGAAGTTCAAGGAGGGGTCAGTATGAGTTGGAACCAACTTGAGAGCAGTGAGTTTTTTTTTTTTTTTTTCCCCATTTTTATAGGTATAATCTATATACTGTGGAAAGCTTCTCATCTCATCTCACTTTATATCATATTTAATAAGCAATTCACATATGATCCAGATCAAAAGTTTGAACCTTTTAAACCTAAGCAAACTACTAAACTATGATTCAAGATGTGATATGCCAGAATAGATGTGGAATCTGGGGGAAAAATAAATAGTAGGGGTATTAAGATTTACTGATCACATATAATCAGCTATAATCACAATTTTATCGAAGAAACTCCTTGGTGGGCTTCATGCCATGGAGTGGAACAGCAAAGCAATTTTCTTTTGAAAATATATTTGATAAAACTGTTCTCAAGCAGCTGTGGTGGCATAGTGCTAACCTCAAGACTGGCGGTTCAAACCCACCAGCCACTCTGGGGAAGGAAGATAGAGCAATCTACTTCCGTAAAGATGTACTGTCCCAGAACCAATTGGGGTTTTCTGTGAGTCAGAAATGACTTGATGGCAGTGAGTTTGCCTTGTTTTTGTAAAACTGTTCTCAACTTCATAAAGAACCTACCAGTCTTAGATGGTTATCTTACTTCGTCATTTGTTAAGACAATACTTTACAAAATCATCACTTCTGTATTATGCAAAAATAAATAACAGGAATATGCAATGAAGTTGTATACAATTTTATTATTATGGGTATTAAAAAAA
>NW_006922258.1:1156554-1157057 GCF_000298275.1 Orycteropus afer afer | reverse complement strand
TTTTTTTTTTTTTTTTTGGTATAATTATATTGCATATTAGTCCAGTTGTGATAATTTTTGTTTTCTTGATATTTAGATGTAATCTATACTGGAGGTTGTAGTATTTGATCTTCATCAGTAAGTGCTTCAAGTCTTCCTCATTTCAGTAAGCAATGCTGCAGTTTATTAATTAGTCTTCACCCAATCCTAATGCAGTGTTCTTCTTCACATAGTCCAGTTTCTCAGATTTGCTCAGCATACAGATTGAATAAGTACAGTGAAAGATACAACTTCATGCACAGCTTTCCTGATTTTAAACCATGCAATATTCCTTTATTCTATTAGAACGATTGCCTCTTGGTCTACGTACAGGCTCCTCATGAGTATAATTAAGTGTTCTGGAATTCCCAAATTATATTATTCAAAATTTGTTATGATCCACATAGTTGAATGCTTTGTATTAAGAATTAAATTTTACTCATTTTCTACTCAGCATAGAAGAGATATTTATCATTTTTAAAGAA
>NW_006922258.1:1155002-1156454 GCF_000298275.1 Orycteropus afer afer | reverse complement strand
ATCACATGATATAATTTTGCAATATCAATAACCTATTCATTGGACAAACCTTGTTTCAACAATGTAAAGGGTGACTATACGCATGGAATTGGCCAGATGGAATACACAGGAATCAAATAGACTACATGAGTGGGAAGAAATGATGGAAAAGCTGCATGTAATTGGTCAGAACAAGGCCAGGAGTTGACTGTGGAACAGACTACCAATTACTCATATGCAAGTTCCAGCTGAAGTTGAAGAAAAGTAGAACAAGTCTTTGAAAGCCAGAGTATGACAAAGTATATTTCACATAAATTTGGAGAACATCTTAACAATAGATTTAACTATTGGACCCTAATGACCAAAGACCAAATGAGTTGTGGGATGACATCAAGAATTTTACATGAGTAAAGCAAAAGGTCATTTCTGAAAATGAAAGAAAGAAAAGATCCAACTGTATATCTAGAGAGACTCTGAAACTTGCTCTTGAATGCAGAGTAGTTAAAAATAATGGGGGAAATGATAAAAGTAAAAAATCTGAACAGATTTCAAGCATTGCTAGAGAAGGCAAAGCCAGCTATTACAATGAAATGTGCAAAGACCTGGAGTTACAGAACAAAAGAGAAGAACACTCTTGGCATTTCTCAAGCTGAAAGAACTGAAGAAAACTTCCACACCTCCAGTTACCATGTTGAAGGATTTTATGGGGGGGGGGGTAAAATATTGAATAGCACAGGAATTATCAAAGTAAGGTGGAGGAAATATAGAATCACTGTACCAAAAAGAATTTGGGGATGTACAACCATCTCAGGAGGTAGCATATGATCAAGAACTGATGATCCTGAAGGAAAAAGTCCAGACTACACTGAGTGCATTGGCAAAAACAAGTCTCCTGGAATTGATAGAAAAAAAAAAAAAATGTAGATGTTTCAAAAAACAGATACAGTGCTCACTCTTCTACACTAAGAAATTTGGAAGATAGCTACCTGACCAACTGACTGGAAGATATCCCTAAGTTAACCCATTCCAAAGAAATATAATCCAATAGAATGCAGAAATTATTAAACAATATCATTTATGTCACACAAGTCAAATTTTACTGAAGATAATAGAAAAATGGCTACAGGGATACATTAACAGGCCAAAATTCAACTGCCAGAAATTCAATCCAGATTTAGAGGAAAATGTGGAATGAGAGATATCATTGCTGATGTCAGATGTATCTTGCCTGAAAGAGAATAACAGACAGATTTACCTGTGTTTTATAGATTATGTAAAGGCATTCAATTTTGTGAATCGAATTATGGATTAACAAGCTGTGGATAACGTTGGGAAGAATGGCAATTCCAGAACACTAAGTTGTTCTCATTAGGAACATGTACATAGACCAAGTGGTGGTCGTTTAAACAAAAGAGGAGGATACTGAGTGCTTTAAAATCAGGAAGATGTGTGTCAGGGTTATATCTTTCACAA
>NW_006922258.1:1152528-1154102 GCF_000298275.1 Orycteropus afer afer | reverse complement strand
GATAATTACCACAAAGGTTGATTTAGTTCACTGCTTCATGCATCTTGATAAAATTTCAGGAGTTGTTGTAATCTCAAATTTAATAAGAGAGTAAATAGAGCATAGATAAAAATTAAATGTATATTACCACCTAGTTAATTAGTTCCTTCTATAACATGATGTGTGCAATACAAAATATTCAAGGACCATTGATACTGATATATTATTGTGAATTTAACGACAAACAATATTTTTCTCTAGCCTATATTACTTCAAGGAACCCCTGGGTGGTGTAAATTGTTAGTCACTCAATTACTAAACAAAACCACCCAGAGGTGTTTCAGAATAGAGGCCTGGCTATCTATTGCTCAAAGTACAGCCTGGAAGCGCTATGGATCTCTCTTCTCTGAAACACATAAGTAAGTGAAACACATGTGGTCACCGTGAATTAGAATCAGTGGCAATAGGCTTGATTTTTGTTTTGTTTTGTATATACTACATCAAATGCAAAAAAGTAATGAGAGCTGAAATTTATACTGTACACAATTGACCAAAGAGGTCTAGAATGATTCATGGTTGCTACTACCTAGCCATTGCTCTCTTCTCTTACCTCAGAAATTGCAGAAGCTTTAGCCTACCTCCATTTAACAACAGGAACTCTGTGCGTGTGCATGTGTCATGTATGTGTTGGTGGGGGTGGATGGTAGAAGTCATATGTCTCTATATTATCTAAATAGATGTTAT
The DNA here is from genome assembly GCF_000298275.1 of Orycteropus afer afer. Taxonomy (NCBI): domain Eukaryota; kingdom Metazoa; phylum Chordata; class Mammalia; order Tubulidentata; family Orycteropodidae; genus Orycteropus; species Orycteropus afer. The sequence continues at coordinate 1,153,379 of NW_006922258.1, read as the reverse complement.
TCCAGGCAATATATCATAGCATATCATTTAATAATGTTAACACCATTTTTTTTTTTTTTAATTTAGCTATGTACTGTGGAGTGGACTGTGCTAAGTATTGTACATGTATTGCTATGCCTTAGAATAGCTATTCAGGGTGTATAATTTTTTTCTATTTTACAGATAAAGGAATTGTCAGAAAAGTAATGAATGAAACTGATATCAAAATATATTTTGTTACATAATAATAGTATCTCCATTCAGAGTGTGGTTCACATCATCTTCTTTGATTGTCTTGATTGGCGCCAGCTGATTTTTCCTTCTATTTAAGACATGAGTCCATGCAGTTCTGTGGAGGAGTGATCTCATGCTGTAGAGCTCAGTATACTATTTGCAGAGCCTTTGAAGCCCTACTTGTAATTGTTTTAAATTCAGGTGGTTTTGTTTGCTTGTTTGATTAATTTCTCTCCTAATTATATCTGTTTTCATTTGCTGTTTCTTAATTTCAGTGAACATGGTTTAAAACCTATACCAATAATGTAATAGGATATAAATAATAACTGCCTTAATCTTAAGTTTTTAAAAAAGATCTGTGAAGAAAATAATAGAGGCAGTTAATCCTAATTGAAACATTAGGACAGGCATTATGAGAAAGGAGACATTTGAAGTTTGATGGGCGATTTGGTGACAAATAGGCAGGAAAATTGAACACATTCTGCTCTAAGGGTATACCCACATAAACCACAGGGCTGTGAAAGTTATAGTCACAAAGTACATTGTAATAAACTAAGCATCATTCCTCATTTATGTTAATTAATGAATCCCCAATATTCAGCACATTTCCTGAGGAATGACAGATAATACTATAATTA
>NW_006922258.1:1150813-1151713 GCF_000298275.1 Orycteropus afer afer | reverse complement strand
AGCTGAAGCATCAAACATAATATTTTTTTAAAACATAAGGACCTGGAATACAGGAATCTGTTCAGGATTAATGGGACTTGAACAATTCTAAGAGACCTGGCATTCACACCACTTTAATTTTTTTAGTATTTTGAAGTTATGCATTAAGAAATATAATGTGAGTACCATTAAGGAGAAGCTCTTAGAATTTAATAGGATTGAATTCAGTGATTTATTTTGTGCTATTGATGAACAAAACTTATGTTGGCTGTACTGTATGCTTTGAACAAAAATTATTTGATTCTTTAGTCATATTACACATCAGTAGACATTAGTTAAGACTTTTAAAAAAAATCTTAAGAATGTGGTATTGAATATTTATAGATAATTTGCTCTATTCTATAAAATTTCATATAAAAGTTCTGAATATCAATATGAAAGAATGTCTGGGAATAATTACATATACCAAGCAAATTTCTCTACTCCAGGGATATGATCATTGAAAGTTTCTTCTCACTTTGATAAATTGGAACTCAATATAATGTAAGGTGAATCACTTTAAAAGATGAAAATCAAACAGATCATCCATAAACGTGTCATTAAGAGCTCTGGTGGCATAGTGCCTAAGGCATTTGACTGCTAACCTGAAGAATAGAGGTTCAAACCCACCACCAGCCACTCCTTGGACGGAAGGTTGGGCACTCTACTTCTGTAGCAATGTTGCCTTGGAAACTCAAGGAGGGGTCACTATGAGTCGGATCTGACTTGATGGCAGTGAGTTTGTTTTTTCATTATAGTGTCAAATAAAACTTAAGAAAAAAAAAGTAGTATAAAATAAACATATAAATAAACCATCTGTAAAATCTGCATTAGTTTGTCTATACAGAAAATGCATTCATTTATAATGACACTATTGTCAAA
>NW_006922258.1:1134863-1148278 GCF_000298275.1 Orycteropus afer afer | reverse complement strand
GATTAACATATTTCTTAACTGGGTTTTATTTGCCATTTTATAGTCAAGCACCATATCTTCATCCTTTAACTTTTGAATGAGACTATCTCTTATCTAATAACACTTTTTGGCTATAGAAGTATGTTTGAAAATCCAGATACATCTGAATTTCCTGAATCTATCTTTTCATGGTAAGCATGAGGATTCAGTAATATGTCTCCATGCCTGTACTCATGTATATGCATATCTATCTATGTGCATTAGGCACAGACAATCTGTGCCTCAAACTTCCAGGCAGCGGTAAGGCTGTGAGGAATGAGACACATACACCCATTGACATTAATCATTTTATGGTTGTTACATGCGTCTGTAATGGAGCCAGACACATGACACACTGTTTCCTTAAAGATTCACAGCCTTGAAAACCCTGTGGGTAAGTTTTACTCTGTCGTACAGTGTCACTAGGGGCCATAATTGACCAATATATTTCTGTTTAATTTGTTTGTATCCTTACTTAATTGATAGGCTGTGCCTTGGGCCTTTCTGTATGTTAATTTATTTATTCAAAATAATCCTAGAAATTAGATACTATTATTATATTTTTGTGCAGATAAAAATGTTTAAGGTTGTGCAGCTAGAAGATTAATAAAATGTAATTAAAGTTAGCAGTGTGGCTCTTGAGGCCATACTGTCATAGCATGGCTTGGATTGGTTCACAGGCTGTTGGCAAAGCAAAGTCATTTTTATTATTTATAGAAAGCCAGTGGTAAACATCAAAAACAGACTCCCAAAGAGAAATGCTTATCGTTCTCAAAACAATTCATGTCCATCATATGTCACTTATGGCAGATGTGTCATCGTTCAGGTCAGATGTCAGATGCTGTCTTCCAGTCACCGCTACCTCTGACGACCATCACATTGTGTGAGGGATCTGCACAGCTTCAGAAGCTTCTGTTACATGAGGTTTGCTTCTCTTTGCTTCCATCTGCTGTCATGCCACCTGTGCCTGTGGGGCTCTCTTCCCTCCATGCTACCTGAGCCCTTGTTACCTAGGATGGGAGGCATGCAACTCCTACATAAGACACGCTCAGGCTTCTGCCCCATATGGGCAAGTGTTACTACTCTTTTGGCTCCATCAGCAAGCCCCCCTTCCCAAGGATGTTCAGCTTTCACTCTGTGGGCTGGCAAACCCAATGCTGCTGTTTCTAGCCATCTTGTGACATCTTCAGTGTTTGCTCTTTGCTTTGGGTCTAGGAGGTTCTCAGCACAAGGATGTAATATCCTTAGTCCAAAAGTTATGCTCTGCTCCATGCTCTTCTTCCTGATAGTAGCGAGGTCCTTCTGAGCTTTTGTGGGATTGGCCCTTATTTGAGCCTACTCTTTGTCATTTGTTCCTCCCACCAGGAACACAAACTGACTATCACTTCGGTATAACATAAATCACTCAAACTGCGTGGCCATTTTGTGGATGTTAAAAAAGACATAAGCTCTGATGGTGTAGTGCCTAAGGCATTTGACTGCTAGCCAGAAGGTTGGTGCTTCAAACCTATAAGCTACTCCATGGAAGGAATATTGGCCAATCTACTTCCGTAAAGAGTTACTGCCTTGGAAACACAAGGTGGTTGTTATGAGTCGGAATCAACTTGATGGCAGTGAATTTTAAAAGGCCACATGTAATTGATCCATTACACCACAACTCATAAGAAAAGCAAAAAGTATGCTACATTTGTTTATGTTGTTATTAATAACAGATCATTCTTTATATCCTAGTATTATTAATCTCTTGTTTACTGATAGCTTAATTTTATTTTTCCCTGCCTTGACTTGCATATTCTGATAATTGTAAGAGGAAATTTCTTAGATTATCTTTACATATCACTCAACAACTATATCCTTTCATGCTCAAACAGCCATATATAAAACCTAGATAAACTGCAGGTCCCATGCAAAACAGAAATGTGAGGTCCCCTTTTCACAAACTATTATTGTTACTGGTTGCCCTCAAGTAGATTCCCACTCATGGTGATGCCATGTGTGCAGACAAAGGGTTTTCAAAACCATAACCTTTCAAAAGCAGATCACTAGGTCTATCTTCCAAGGCACTTCTGGGCGGGTTCAACCTGCCAAGCTTTTGACTAGTAGTCAACGGCTGAATTAATTGGACCACCCTGGAGCTCCTTTAAAAGTTATTAAAAATTTCAAAGTGGAAACAGCAGAGAATTAAAACAAATGTAAGGTCCTTATAAAGTTGGGGATTGGGAAACTGCACAGATCACATGCCTATGTCCTAGCCACACTAGGACAGTATGACCTCAAGAACCGTACTGCCTAGGTTTAGTTCTGTTTTATTAATTTTCTAGTTATGAGCCTTAGGAAGTTGTTTAGTAGCTCCATGTCCCAGGGATTTTTATCTGCACAAAAAATATAACAATATCTAAATTCTAAGAATATTTTGAATAAATAAATTAACACATGAAAAAGCTAAAAGCACAGTGTTCTCACATAACTAAGATACAAATTTATTGAATCAAAATACATTGATCAATTCTGTATCTTAGTGACTCTATAGGAGAGAGTAGAACTTACTCATAGGGTTTCTAAGGAGATAAATCTTTACAGAAACCAGTTACTACATATTCCTTCCACACAGCAGCCAGCATATTTGAACCATCAGCTGTATGGTTAGCAGCCTAGCGTGTAATCACCGCACCTCCAGGGCTCCGTTCAAATATAGTGAAACTTGTGAGAGCTGGAACTCAAGGAGATTGCCTTTTATTTGGGTCTTGCAAGTTTTCTGTCTTTGACAGGATGCTTATCAATTTCTATTAAGGATTCTACCTCATAGAGGCTCAGTGAGTTTTCTTTTTCTGACAAGTTTCTGCTTCATACAGTTTGTGGCTTTCAGAGGTTTTAATGCATATTACCTATTATTGTTTTTGTGTAAAGCAATTGTGTTTGTAAAACTCAGCTGGTGAATCAACTCCTATAGATAATCCTTTCCCACATGATTTTCATAAAATAGCAGCTTATATTTGGTGCCTAGGAGCTCTGATAGCACAGTCCCTAAGGCATCTGACTGCTAACCACAAAGTTGGTGGTTGAAACCCACCAGCCATCCAGTGGAAGCAAGACTGGACAATCTACTTCCATAAAGATTTACTGTCTTAGAAACCCAATGGAGATCGCCATGAGTTGGAATCTACTTGAAGGCAGTGGGCTATTTCGGTATTTGATACTACAGCTACTCCTCACTTAGGTCCTAAGACCAGATTGCTATGCACAATTGGCATTATGCAAAAGATTGGCCCATGTCCTGTCTTTGGCGCCAGTGTTCTACTCTGTGACCTAGTCACTCACTGCCAGTTTAGCATCCCCTGTGCACCTTGGGATATGTGAGGTGTGGTGGTGCCACTTTAGGATGTGGCATGGCAGACCCTATGGGGGTTAGGGTACAGGTCGTGGTGGTGGGTGTTGAGCTTTACCTGTTGCCCCCCTGGCACCCATCCTGGGCAGGGGCCTTGTTCTTCTGTCTGCACTTGCCCCACAGCCCTCCTTGGTCTGCTGTCCTCTACTCCCCTCTCCACTTTCCCCCACTGACGTCTCTGGCACCTGCAGGCCCTTGCCTGGCTTCTCCCTGCCCATCTGTGACCTCATGTCATCTCACCGTTGACCCACATCCTCAGTGGCCAGACTGACACATCACAGATGAATGGGAGAAGGCATGCTGTGCCGAGCAGGCTACCATTCCCTGTGTAGCCTAGTTTTCACCATGGCCTCTGTTGTTTCATTTGGGGAGCCCATAGTGAGTACCTTGAGATTTTTTTTTCCAAAGTATCATAATGTGAAATGTCAGATAATGAGAAAGTCAGTAAGTGAAAAGCAGGTGTAATACTTTCCATTGCAGTTTGGTACCAACAATATAAGGGAAGTTCAAAACAGGTAACTCTAGTGTCCAGATTTATACTAACCCAGGTATACACTAGTTTAACGTTTAATTTAGGAAACAAAATTAAGATCAACTTTTGTAAATTTTTTTACATACAATGACCACATGTTCTGCATTTCCTCAACCCCTTTCTGATGATTTAATTTTGTTATTTTAAAAAAATGATTAAATAATGACACAATATTATAGTATCTATAATTTATACATGAATATTTCAAAATTGGACATGGGAAATAAATGCAAGTGTTTGTGTTCATCTAGCCCTTACGGCATTAAGTTGACCTAATTAGGAATTCATTGACCCAGGGTGGCAACGTAGCATTTAATCAAAAAGTCTATACTCCAGAGGCAGCTTCCTCAAGCATTTCTACAATCTTCATCTTGACTCAGCATCAGGAGTTGCACTATTTAGCATAATGGATGTTGGAAATGGACCCCCACTGGTGAAACTAGTAGTTTCCAAGCTATGTGATTTGTTCAAAATACTTTCTAGATACCCACACCGTGGTTTGGTCAACAAATAAGAATCAAGTGAGAGGTCAACCTTTATACTTTCTATGAAGGACTTGCTCCCCAGAAGGTTCAGGTGATTTTTAATCTCACAAGCCTGCCTTATTGTCTAGTCTAATCATAATTATAGTGTCTTTTATCATATTAACTCAAGTGAATTTTTTAAGGGTGCCATTAAAGTACCACAATGAACAAAGAGCTGAGATATCATTCTATATTACAGAAGTGGGTACTAAACTGTTTCTGCCTATCTGTTTATTAGTGTCTGTAATATGAAAGAATAAGATCTTTCTTTCTTTTTAAACTGGAATCAAGGTTAGCAGGGAGTACCTAACACTCACGTGCTTCTAATAATCAACAGCTTCTAATATCTTTTAAAAAGTTTGCTTTTGGTTTATGATCACTTTAAGGAACTCTGGTGGCTTAGTGGGTAAAGCTTTGGCTGCTAACCAGAAGGTCAGCAGTTTAAACCCACCAGTTGCTCCATTGAGAGTAAGATGAGGCAATGTACTTCCATAAAGACTTGATAGCAGGTTTTTTTCTTGCTATGATTGTTTTGGAATAGCTAATTTTGCAAGGATTTTCATATCAACATACTCACAATTCAGAAGAAAATTGCCAGAACACATGTTCCTACTTTTTATTAAAAAAATATAATCACCACATTTTCACTACTACTGAACAGAAGTAGAACAATAATTACTGAAAATTCATTGTGTTCTACATCTTTTTGTGTTATCTCGTATTATTTTCAAATTACCTCTACAATGATTATTTCTCTTATTTTATTAATAAGGAAAATGCAGGTAAGAGGTGTTGAATAGCCTAGCCAAAGATAATGAATATAACTTGGATTCATACCAGACATACATAACTCTAAATTTTTTGTTTTGTTTTATTTAAAACAAAAATCTTTCCTTGCTAGAATTATAATAGTAATTATAATAGTAATCCATGAAGAGATATAAGCCTTAAGATAATTCCCAGGCAGGACACTTATGAGAGCTATGTCAAATAATTATTTGGAAGTTGTGTATATTTGGCTGATCATTAGTCTTAACATATATATTAGTCTGTTTATCAATAATTTACTAATAATTTTACTTTTTATTTTCTTCTTTTTGTAATTTCCTTGAAGAGGTTTTGTTTTCTAATGATTTGCCTTTGTTTTCTAATGATTTTACCTTTTATTTGTTTACTAAATTCCACCTGGAATGGAATATCAAAAACCTGTTTCTTATACAGTGGATGCTTTGGGACTCAGAACTTGACAGATTGCCATGTTTTTCCTGGTCGTTCATGTTTTCCACTTTTGATAGGGTACTTCCCACTTTTCTATTGCACTGTATTAAGAAACCTACCTCATAAACACCAAAAGGTTTTTCCTTCTCTTCCACAGGTTCCAGCTTTCACAGGTTTTACTGTCTTATTTCTTGCTATAAAAATGTCCAAGTAGGAAATTCATATATTCTGAATAACACATGCAATGTATTATAGTTACCTCTTCTGTAACTAAACCATACTACAATATAGTTTTTAGACTAAATTATTCATGGTGAATTGAACCCTTGTTATCTTGACCAGAGTCTAATATGGCTTTTGCATCTTACCAAAACTAAATTACTAAAAAGGGAAATAACTTTATGATCTAAGGAAGTTTTCACATGCAGATGTCAGGTAAAATTAGAATGAAATCAATCTTTTATACTTTATAGCTAGTAATCTGAAAAGAAACAATATGTAGAGCTTAAAAAAAAAAAAAAAAAAAAAAAACCTCACTGCCGTCCAGTCAGTTCTGACTCACAGCAACCTCTCCTTGGGTTTCTGAAGTGGTATCTCTACAGTAGATTGCCCAGTCTTCCTTCTGAGGAGTGGCCATGGGTTTGAACGGCCAGTTTTCTGGTTAGCTGTCAAATGCCTTAGGCACTACGCCATCAGATCTCCTATGTAGAGCTTAGAATGTAAGATAAAAGCCAAAGCCAGGTTCATATTATAGTCAAATATCAGTTTCCTTAATATAGTTATTAAATCATGTGATAGTTAACCTATGTAATTAACTATTACTTCTGTGACATTTTCTAATAGTCCAAGATCCAAAAACCATCCATTTATTTTTTCAACTATCTAAGAGTACTTTATGGTTGGACTATTAATTGTATCACTTTGAAATCTTGCACAGGTAATTTATTTAGGGAAAATTTGTTCATAAGAGATGCTATTCTCATAGTACTTTAAGTATTGGAACTACGAGGATGAAGTTAAAAGACACTTTGAAGAATCATATGGAAAAGGACAGAGTTGGGACAGCTTCTTTCACCTGATATTTCAATCATACAAAGTTTAATGAGGGTGACCATGATTTGCAAGCAGAAGTGATGTTGATGTACCTTGTAGAAAGTGGTATGGTGTCAAGAATCATCTTATAGTGCAAAAATATTTTATCAAGAAGCATAAATTCTATTTGTATCTGTAAGAGTATACATTCAGGAGCTCTGGTGGCATAGTGCCTAAGGCATTTGACTACTAACCAGAGGGTTGGTGATTCAAACCCCCCAGCCACTCGTCACAAGGAAGACTGGGCAATCTACTTCCATAGTGACATCACCTCGGAAACCTAAGGAGGAGTTTCTGTGAGTCAGATCCGACTCGATGACAGTGAGTTTGGGATTTTGGTTTTTAAGAGTATACATTCAGTTGTGAGTGCACCCAAATAAACTTCATTTTCAAGTAATTGTCCTAAGGTGGTGTTAGCTGCCATCAATTCTGACTCTTGGCAACTACATACACACTTAGGTTAAAAAAAAAAAAAAAAAAAAGCCTCAAACCCACTGCCATCCTGAGGTTAGCAGTCATTAACTATTAATTTGGCTTTACTATCCTAGAAAAATGACTTTTAAGGATTTTCCAGCCATCTCTATTTCCAATCCCGCTGGAAGATAAGAAATGATAACGTATGATGAGTAACTTTTCACACATTAGTTTGGTCACATTCACTCAACCAAACCTCATTACATGGAGCCACACATAGAAAACTAGGAAATATCTAAAAGCTGGTTAAGAAAGATTTTATTACTAAAAGAAAGGAAAAGATAAACCCTTGAGGACAATTAAGAATAATAAATAAACTTTGTTAGATTATTTCACTAATCATCCCAATTTATCAAATAGTATGCAGAAGAATTAGTCTGTTTGAATGCTTGATGGCCCTCCTCCAAATTCTAGAAGCTTTAGGAAATACACATTTTAGATAATTTAAAAAAGTAAAGTACACAAATGCATTTACATTGTAGAATGATAACTCTGACACAATTTTTCAGCCTCAGCACTATTGATAATTTAAGCCTGTGAAGTCTTTGTTGGAGTCTGTGAGTGGCACAAATGGTTAAGAGCTTGACTACTGGCAGAAAGGTTGGCAGTTTGAACCCACCCAGGCATATCACAGAAGGCAAACATAACAACGTGCTTATGAAAAGTCAATCTCGAAAACCTTATGCAGCACTTCTAATCAGCACTCATGAGGTCACCATGAGTAGGAATCAGCTAATAGCAACTAACAAAATGCTATAGGGGCAAGGAGATGACATCTTCTGACCTCTTCTTGAAGCCGAGTGAAATCCAATCCCAGCCTGCATCCCCTGCAACCTCCGTTGGAGACAGATAAGTAAGTATGATAATTCAGTTCCTTAAGAACTGAATCGAATTAAAGCTCAGCTATCACTTCCACCCTGGTTAAGACAGATATGCAGACATGATACCTCATGAATCAAAGCTCAGTCAGCATCCTGTCTGTTAGCTCATTTGGAGGCAGATAAGTAAACATGATAACTCAGTCAGTTCCTTAAGAACTGAATGGAATGAAAGGTCATTTCACACATTCTCTCCATGTTATCTCCCTAGAAACAGGTGATAAACATGTTACTGTGTGTTTAAGGAAACAACTTGAAAATTAACTTTGGCCCGGCAGACAAGCCCAGTGAGACAAACTGGAACAAAGTTGCTGGGAACTGACATTCTCTCCTCTGTCCAAGCCCCAGTCAGCTGATGACAGGAAGCAGATGTGACTCATCCGGTGTGCAAGTGCACTGCATTAAAAATCGACTGTCCCTTTAAACCAAGGTGAAGGAAGCATCAGCCAATACTCAATTAATTCACACCCAAATTCCTGAAGTTTTTATGAATATGTGTAACTTCCTTCTCCTGGAGCTTACAAAACTGTATCCTGACGTCCATTCAGGGAGTCAGATTTGGGTACTGGACTGTCTCCTTGAATTGACACTCTGCAATAAATAATTTTCTCTCCTTTTCATCACTTGGTGTGTAAACTATTTTGGCCTGGGCAGTGACCCATGTTTGGTCCAACTTCATTCTAACTATGTAAGAGGAAGACAGAATCACCATCAGCAGCCCAAGGCCTGTTCTTATGAGGCCAGACATGCCACCACCCTCCAGCCCTTTCAATAATGTTGACACTAATCATCCCTTCCTTGGCACCCACCACCTCTCTGCTGGGTTTGATAATTAGCTGCAGTGGCCACACAGAGCTCACAGATTCTGGGGTTCATTAGGCAAGCAACAAGATACAATTCAAGTTCAGGAATGCACTCAGTCTCTCTCAGCCAGTCATCTCTCTCAGCCAATCATTTTTCTCTGTCAGCTGTCTCTCTCAGACGGTCATTTCTCTCAGTTGGCCATCTCTCTTAAACTCTCTCAGTAGCACATCTCTCTCTTAGCAGTGCATCTCTTTCAGCAGCTTGTCTCTCTCAGCAATGTGTCTCTCTCAGCAGCGTGTCTGTGTCAGCCGGCAGTCAGAGAGATTCCTTCTGCCTCTAGAAGGGCTCCTTTTGAGCCTGGGAGAGTGGCCAAAACCAACCAATTCTAATATCAGAATTTTATACACCTGACAGAGAGGAACTTTCCCAGAGTTTTACTCCATGCTACTTCAACAGAAATACCCCAGGTGGATGACTTTAACAATCAAGAGTTTAAATTGCATTGTCCTACGCAGTAATACTGTGGGAGTTACAAGGACTATGGCTAGGAATGGCATACCATGTAATTTACTATACCTCACAAATCTTTGTTGGGAATTGGGGGAGGGCTTGTGTATTGTAGGATGTTTAGCAGCATCCTGGCATCTGCCCACTAGATGTCAGGAACACTCCCCATTCCTGTCAATTGTAGCAATAAAATATGCCTCCAGAAGTTGTTAAATACCTCTGGTGAGGTGAGGACAAAATTACCTACAGTTGAAATTCACAGCTCTATCAGCAAATAAAGAAAAAATGAAAGGTGGAGATGCTGAAGGAAAATAGTCAGGAATATATTTTAATAATGAATGCATAATGAGGCCTAATTAAGACAATGTAATATAAAGGGAAGGTGCAAGTCATTTATAATTTTTTGAAAAATGATCTCAGATTGGGTACTGAGAATAAGTGTCAGAGTGAGAAATTTAGTATTTATTCATCTCTATTATTTTATTAATTCAACCAATATATTTGGACTGATCATTACTATAATGCTAGGTCTTATTTTAGGTGCTATGCTGATTTCATATTTATAATTGGATCAGTGAATACATGGATGAAAATTATATTAGCCAGAAGAGAAAGTCGAGCAAGAATATCAGGTTATTAACTGCATTATTGGTGCACTTTAAAAGAGATTTCATAAAGATATTGATCTATCCACTATTTTGACAATTGTTTATTAAGAGTCAATGACACATGCATAGCATAATGAAGAATATCTTTGCCACTGAAGTATATTCTCATGGAAGCAACAAACTAATAACAAAATGTGCTATGACAGTCTTTGGTTAAATTTCATGATGGAGCTAAGTTGAGTAGGATCACATAAGGGCAGCCCTATGACTAAAAACATATTTGAAAAGGAAGCCATATCTATACTGAATTACAAAGTATACCAAGTTTCCCAGATATTAAGCAATCAAAGGGCAAAAGAAGCTAACATACAACAAAGGTCTAGGTTAGAATTGCATTGAATTATGGGGTCAGGCAACAAAGACTTATTTGGAGAACGTCAAGAAGCTTGGTATGAGTGGAGTAAATTGAGTCTGGCTCAGGGACAAAATTAGAGACCCAATGATAAGATATAACAAAGACTTTATCAGGAAGGGTTCACTAGGGAAAGCTACCCTCACTATACCAGACTCATATACAGCCAGTGCATTACTGTCCTTGGAGGAAGTTATAATCAAGGACTCAGGTCCCCCAGGACTAGCCATGCTCTTATGAATATCAAAATTACTAGGCAGGTCCATTGTAAGACCTTCTCATGTTTAAAGAAATTGACTGAGACTTCCTTATCAGGGAGAACTTAAAACACTTTTCTCCCCTTCGATTCAGTATTTTCTCAGTCCTAGTTCTTCCCTTTTTCTTTCTACTACAGCCCCAAGTTCATAAAAAAACAGAGGCTCTTTCTGAGGCCTTCTTAGATGTCCCATGGTGAAACATGACACAGAAGAGAACTTGCACCTTTTCTTCTTTGGTGTCTTGTTTATACTATTCCATTAGGTGAATAAAAGCTGATTTTTTTTTTTAAATTTCAGTTTGACTCATTGTCATAACTGACCACCTTGATACTTGGAAACTGAAATAAAAGCATCAAAATATCAAGAGATAAATTTGAAATGTTAGGAGAGAAAAAAAATTTTATGGAATTCATATTCCAAATTTAGAAATTTGAACATTACCAAGAAAGCCATGAAAAATTACTGAAGGATTATAATTCAAGATAGTTATATGAACAAATTTTCACATAAAACAAATTTACTTAGATTTCAAATTGTAAAACTGTTTAAAGACAAGGATGGCTACTAAGAATAATTATTAGAGACAAAAAGTAATGAACAGGATCAATATATATTAAAGAAGTAGCATCAGTTGTACATTTTTAAATTTAAATTTAAATGGTTTGGAGATGAAAGAGGCAAAGGTCACTTCTAACCTTCCAACTTGTGACATCATTGAATGTAAGGATGAGTAGATTAGTGGAATATGATGAGAGCAGCTTTGGAAAATTGGGGCCTAATATGACTGTTAAATAACTAAGTATATAAAAGCATAAGGAGATATTGGACATAATCTTGAATGAGAGAAAAAGATAAAATGGAGATTTGGGAATGTTTGAAACTGTGGATGTGAGTAATATCATCCAGAGGGTCACATGGATATGAAAAAAGGACTGAAAACCTAGTAAAGCGTATTTCAAGTATTTAACGGGAAGAGTCATCTTTGGAAGGATTGCTAGGAAGCTAAGTAAATTTGATGTTATATTATAAAAATGATTAAGATAAAATAAATAGCAAACAATGTCAAATACTGCAGATTTCAAATAAGGTAAGCACTGAAAATGTCAATAGAATTCTGGTTTGGGGATCAAAATGACATGACAGTTTATAGATGGGTGAATGTGAGAAGATGAAGTAAATGGAAGTAACTAGCAAGTAGAGATAACTCAAACTGGAAGGAGACCCAGAAATAGAGAAAAAGAGAGTGAGAGATAGAAACCGAATGGAGCAGATGAAATTCACAACACAGGTGCAAGTGGAGACAATAGACTGTACCAGCGGTACAGGGAAACAATGTTCCTTGTGAGAACTGAGTTTCAATGGGGGTGAAGCCAAATCATATTAAAGTATTTCTTTAATTACTTTAAATAAAGCCATCCTTAAAATATACATTTTCTCACCAAAACTTTTTATAGATGCAAAGAAAAAGGTGTCACAACTCCAGCAGAAATAATAGTTTAAAAAAATGAAATGTAGTTACAAATGATGAGGCTAGAAGCATTTTAGGAAAGAAATTTGAGGAATTAGAGAGACTGTGTTTACTTCGTGGTTTAAAAAAAGAGTGACAATAATGTTTAACTCAAGTTCTTTCTGGATATTAACTCAAAAATAGAGTAAAATGAGAGTCAAAGATGAATGTTGTTTCTTGCCTTAGATAAAATTATTTATTTACTTATTTTTGAAGGCAGAGATGTAGAAATTGAGACTGTTTCAGAGGTTCTGAGAAATGACAGGTAAATGGACTATTTAACTATTAATTAATTCAAATTTAAATCTTGAATAAAAAGAAGTGAATGCACTTTCCAAAGGAATAAACAGTCTTGTCAACGATGTTATTATAAAACTGCTTCTAAAGTTTTCTCTTCTTTCATCTCAATGTTTCATACAGATATATTGGATGGAAGGCCCTTATCTTTGCTCTCTATTAGGCCTATGAATATGCTTTTGTGTCTTTATGTCTTCATGTGTAATAGCTATTAATTAAGAAGAGTAATTTTACCAAATGCACAAAATGCATTGTTTATGTTTATTCTACCATGGCAAATATGATGATGGATATTGATTTTAAGCATGCATTTTTGAAACGTCCTTCTGAAAGATCTATGAACTTTATAACAATGAGTAGTATAATTGTAACAGATGATGACTTCCATCTTTAGAAAGACCAATTACAGATGAACATGAAACAACTATTTTTGAATGCTCTGACATATGGTTCAGAGAATGCACTACATGAGCATGAAAGAGAAACTCCTCAATAACATTGCACAATATGAAAAGAAATGCTGAAATGTCAGGTTTGACTCTTTGTGCTCTAAGCCTTGAGTAATAGAACAATAGTAAAGTTCTCAACCATCTATTCTTTGCTTTGTTCTCACATACTATTTCCATTTATTGGTACCTATAGCAGCTGTCATCCATAGCAGTGTGACAAGATCAAATTACTTACTATCTGAATGCAAACATAGTTTGAGTATAAGACTCATAAGTGGGAAGATGAGGAATGAATTCTCTGCAGCTGAGAAAATTACTTTATATAGACCGAGAGATACATAAAATCGTTGGGACCTCCTAGAAAATCCATACTGTATTTCAGACACCTTACTTACTACATGGAACTCGGCAGTTATGCATCAAGTTAGTTTTAGGGAAAATGATATGTATTTA